>NC_056739.1:36403589-36631089 GCF_019279795.1 Protopterus annectens
TCCTCAGTTATACCCATTTGCTCACCCAATATTTCTGGCACAGTACTCTGCAGGGAATTTTTAAAAAGTCTGCCACATCATTACACTCTCGAAACATATGTTTTCAAGTTATCTCTTTCTTCCCTATCAAACCTCCAGCAATTGCTACCTACCAGAGGAATAATTCCTTGGAGTCTGGAGTCGGGGTATAAAAATACTTACAGAAACACTTCCAAGCAAATACTGAGACTTTGGTGCATATTTGGGACCACATTGTCCTCCCATTGTCTCCTTGGGAAATGATTATCCAGTCTCTCTTCTCAATCTTTTCCATCATCCTCTGATTGACTCCTACAGTTCTAGTGTTGTATTTTACATGCCCTACTAATTATCCCTTTTTTTAAAGGAGCTTCTGTTGCAGATTCTACTAAAAAGTATACCAGTGCTGGTCTTTCACTTAGGATCCCCTCTAGCTCTTTCTCTTTGCTTATACTCCGACATCAATCCTTGATCGGGAAGGCAACCTTTAGCCTCCAGTCCTAATGAATTCTTGGCCTCTTCCCATTTTACTACTTTTCCATCTCTAGTTATATGCTCTCAGTAGATTGTTTCCTTTGTCATCTTCCTCCAGTAAATTCCAGCCCCTCTCTTACGTATTCTCTGTACTCCTAATTTCAGTCATCCCTATCTGCAAAATCTCCTTTCTCCATTCTCATGTTGGCTTAGTTCTTGCAATACTTTCCGCTACTTTATGAATATAATATTCTGTATAGCTGTTATTCTCCTTAAGGATTTGCATCCAAACTCCAACTTTGTCTTTATTTCTTGAATTTCACCCTGCTTCACCATCAGCCCTCTCCACAATGAATTATAACCTTCTGCTTGTGTTATGTATAGGAGCCTTAACCTTGTAGCTCTAAAATATCCCTTTAAATAAGGCAATCCTAAAACACCTTGTTCTACTGGAAGGTTGAAGTTATCCCACGTGACCCTTGCCCTCTGCCCCTCTCCCAGATAAATTCCTTCACCTCTTAGTTACTGTTCACAATGTCTCTGATTGATAAAAATATGACTAATCTATACATAAAAATAAAAGGACTAAAGCTATTTTCACTGCTTGTATCTTGCTATCCATACCCATAAACATGAGCCTCCAGTTTTTCAGTTTTTGTATTATCTTTTGTTTAGCCTCTTCCCACATATCCTTACCTGCCTTAACACAACCAATGTAACCCATATTCCTGAATAATTCATTTTACTGTGTGCCCATAAATATGAGTTCTGATTAACTACTTCATAAACAGGTACATAGTTTACAGCTACAACATTAGGTTTGTCTTCATTAGTTTCATATCCCCCCAAAAAACTTCAAATTGTCTCAGAATGTTCCACAACACTGGCATGTTATTTCCTGGTTTTATCAGCTACAAGACAATATCATCAGGAAATAAAGTCAGCTTTTCTTAACTACCATACCAAATGTATCCTTGATTTTCTAAGTCCCTTATTTTCTTTGCCACTGGCTCTAAATACAGTGCAAATAACAAATGGGAAAGAGGACACCTCTGCCTCTATTTCTTATCCACAGGAGGGGACTCTTCCGAGAGGCACTAAATCATGTCTCTATTTCTCATCCACAGCAGGTACTCTTTAGAGGGGCACTAAATCATACCTTGCAGAATGGCAGAGGGAAAACTCAACAATTTCTGGCACTAGATGCCTAGTTTGTAGTGCCTGGAAGACATATGGATGGATGTCCATGCAGATGCTTCACAAATGGTCTGACCTGCCGCACTTCTGAAGAATGCAGAGGTGATGTCTGTTCTCCTATCAAACTGCACCCTGACTGGGATATTCAAACACTTGCTGCTGGAATTATAAAAACACAAACACAGCTCTCCAGCTACTTGGAAAGTGTCTGCTTGATGATGGCCGTATATACTTAGCCTAGAAAACAGCTGGTTTGTCCACATATCTGGTAATGTTATACCTGAGGTTCCTATGCACATCCAAAAGATGAAAGATAGTACTCCCTTCTTTTGTGGGAGCAGCGGAATGGTCTAAAAGCCAACTTACTTTTACCATACACTAAGAGAACGGCTCAGGTATTACCAAATCTGGAAGATAAAGAACAATGTGGTTTTGTGGAAGGGAGTCAAGCATTTGACAACATTAGTCGAACAATGATGACCCAGAGGGAAGCAGAGTACAAGAAGACACTGTCGTTGTTGGTGGGTCTTCATGCAGAGAAGGCATTCAGTAAGAGTTAGCTGGGATTTTATGAGTAGGGCAATGTCAGCATTTGCATTTCCTGATAGAATAATGGGGTTATTTAGAAGGACATTTGATGGATTGGTGGCAAGAATTAAAGTAGGAGGGTTCTTCTCTGAGAAGCTGTATTTGAACAGAGGAACCAGGCAGGGGTGTCCTCTTTCCCATTTGTCAGCTGCCTTATACTTAGAGCCATTGGCAAAGAAAATAAGGGACTCACAAAACTCAAGGATATAACTGGCATGGTGCTCCAGAAAAATCAATCCTATTTGCAGATGATAATATGGTGCACTTGATAAATCCAGAAAAATGATATCTTGGCGGATCTATGTTAAAATATCAAACACTCAAATGTTTGAATCTCAACAGACTGATCCCACAAGATCACACAAAAATATCAACAACAAACAAAGTTTAAACATCTTTGATACAAGGGGGAAAGACCCCCTGCAAATTATGTATACCAACTCCAAGATCACATTACAACTAGGAAAGGGCAAAATTCCACTCCCTGTTCTACTGCAATCTCAGACAACCAGCTACTAGCATTGCCTGCAAAAAGAAGTCTGATATTCCAAACCATAAATTAAATGAACAGAACAGATTACTGTGTTGTAGAACATTATTACCCCTCATAGTGTAAGCCATCTCAGTCATTATGGCTACATCTTATCCACAAAGCTCTGCTAAGCTTGATTCCATTTTCCATCCACGTTTTGACATTAAAACTGCTTCTTAAACTAAATGTTGTAGCGTATTCTTGCATATGTAAATATGCATATGTTTTGTTAACATATCCTTGCATCTGTAAATATGCATATGTTTTGTTAACATATCCTTGCATATGTAAATATGTATATGTTTTGTTAACATATCCTTGCATCTGTAAATATGCATATGTTTTGTTAACATATCCTTGCATCTGTAAATATGTATATGTTTTGTTAACATATCCTTGCGTCTGTAAATATGTATATGTTTTGTTAACATATCCTTGCATCTGTAAATATGTATATGTTTTGTTAACATATCCTTGCGTCTGTAAATATGTATATGTTTTGTTAAAATATCCTTGCGTCTGTAAATATGTACATGTTTTGTTAACATATCCTTGCATATGTAAATATGTACATGTTTTGTTAAAATATCCTTGCGTCTGTAAATATGTATATGTTTTGTTAACATATGCTTTACATCTGTAAATATGTATATGTTTTGTTAACATATCCTTGCGTCTGTAAATATGTATATGTTTTGTTAACATATCCTTGCGTCTGTAAATATGTATATGTTTTGTTAACATATCCTTGCGTCTGTAAATATGTATATGCTTTGTTAACATATCCTTGCATCTGTAAATATGCTTTCTTCATTTCTTTTGTGATCTTACTCACCTGGGCTGTGCCTGGAAATGGTCCACTGAGATCAGTGCACTACTCCAGTAAACACACACACACACACACACATATATATATATATATATATATATATATATATATCTATATGAAACATCTAAAACCCATAACATCTAATTTCATAGCAATGAGACAAGAACATCTAAAACCCATAATATCGGATTTCATAACATCTAACACTTCAATTCAAAAGAAAATAACATCCCCTCCACATATAACGACACCAAACTACCAAACACACATTTTACTACGTTTCTGCAGGGGGCAAGCTCGCCTGCACCCCCTACACTCCCCGTGAATTAAATATACCAATTCCAAGATCGCACTACCATGGAAAAAAGTTAATTTCCTAACCCCACTGTATCAAGGTCCTCTACAGAAACGTAGTAAGTGTGTTTAGTAGTTTGGTGTCACTATATGTCGCTATATGTGGAGGGGATGTTATTATCGGTTTACCATTACATGGACGAAAATCACTCATGTGATTGGTCATATGAGCGAATCGTAAACACGAAACTCAAAATCGCGACAGTTTCCAATGTTCGAAAATCAACAAATCGAAAAGCGGATTCGCTGATTTTCAAACACAAAAGTCAAATACATAGTGTAATGAAGTGTAATGCAGGGGGGCAAGCCCCCCACGCCCCCCTTCTTTAATATACTAACTCCGAGATTGCACTACAGTGGGGAAAGCTTCCGTTTTCCGATCCCCACTATAGTGCAATCTGCCCCAAAATGGTGAATATGCAATGAGCAAATGTCACTGTGCAATCGCTCATTGCAGATTCAAAGCATTTTGCGTTCGCCGTTTGCAAACTTTGTAAACGTCCTTTCAAACATCTGCTGTTCACCTGTGTGCAAAACGCACATATGAAGGTAAACTGTTATTATCATATGATTTGTACTGTTAAATGTTACGAAATTTAATGTTATGGGTTTTAGATGTTCTGGTCTCAATGTTATGAAATTAGATGTTATGGGTTTTAGATGTTTTGAAGGGAACCCATACACACACACATATTTTAAATATATATATATATATATATATATATATATATATATATATATATATATGGGTCTCCTTTGGTAGACCGAATTTACACTTACCCAAACTGCAGGTTACCAAGATGACAACACCAACATTGCAATAACCCAAACAAACCTTTACGTTACCGAAGTTTTTTTACAGGAAAAGAAGACACTTGGCTAACATTTAACAGAATAACACACAAAAATATGTCAAACCCACCCAGGTGGGGGGCTACACTCCCCCCAACTAAATATACCAAGTCCAGGATCGCACTACAGTGGGGAAAAAGGCAAATTTCCCCATGTTGGCCAGGTGTCGATGTTCCCTGTAAAAAAAAATCAGTGATGTTCAGGTTCAGTTTACTGAAAGTTTGGTGTTGTCATTTCCAGGATCTGCAATTCAGGTAAGCGTAAATTTGGTTTACCAAAGCAGACTCATATATACCTACATATATATGAATGAGAGAGTTTTTGTGCCTTTTCACAATATAAAATCAATGAAAATAAAACAAGGGCTACAGCAGTAAACTGTGCACCTACGCATAAAATGGTTCAGCAATGCCCACATTTGCGGGAACATAATAAGATGAAGTATTTAGATGTACGGATTATACGGGAACATAATAAGATGAAGTATTTAGATGTACAGATTAAAAAGGCTTCCATTATGTTAGATAAGGATGTGTAGAAACAGATGAAACTCCACCTTGTAAGCATTTTAGTGGGTCCCCCTGCTTGGGGGCCAAACGGACTGAAGAAAGAAAAAGGGTGGAGGGTGTTTAAGAAGAACATAATCAGTAATGACCAGCAGACTCTTGGCCATTAGGGGATTTTATACCCCCGCCCCTTTATTGCAGTAACCTCCTGCCCCCTTCTTTTGAAACCTTTCCTCCACTTAAACTGGTCTGCTCTGGTCTGCTTTCATAAAAGGGCAGCTGCTGACCTGCACATATTATGCTAATTCAGACAGGAGGGTGAAAAGTTGTTTTACTGACTCCATCTTTTTTCTTTTATTTTACCTTAGCATTTGAGAACTTCTCGTGAAGATGGTCCAAAGGCAGGTCCTTATCCTAGAGAGCATCTAGAATCTGTCGTTTTACATCTTCAAGCAGAGGCTACAGTCTTGCATTAGCAAACCCTTCTTGGGAATGCCCTGATGGCTGCTGGTCACTATGTATCACATAGTATTTGGACCAGCATGTGGGTGGTCTTGCTTACTTGGTTATTTTTAAGTTTTTATCCAGGTCGAGTAAAGCTATAGTTTGAACTAGCATATGCATCTCCCCTTGGTATTGCATTACATCCATCTGCAATTAACTCTTCTGAAAACTGAACTGGCAGAGGCACACACCTTGTTGCTGAAATGGTTCAGGATTCTGCTGTCTTTATTGACAGGCAGTATAGTTAGACATGAAAAGATTTAGGTCCTCAGGTGACCTCCACCTACACCAAGTCAGCCACAGACCTTCTATAGAAATACATATCTTCTTCCTATACCCTACAGTATCGGTTTCCTTCCTTAGGAGCAAGTGTCAGTGAAGATGGGCTGAGAGATGCTGATTCAAAGGCATCTTCAAATGGCAGAAGCACAGGGTGTACTCTTTGTGGATGCCAATATCTGCTATGGATTCCTTGTACCCCCTCTTCTGGTCTTCCAAGCAGCAGACAATCTCTGAACCCCATTCACTACTTCTACAAGGTTCAAGATAGAGTGGGACTCTGCACCTGACAGGAGCAAAAGGCACGGAGGTCAGCAGGTGTCCGCAGGTCAGATGAAGTTTCCAAAGTGTCTGTCAGATGAATATTTAATGGAAATTTTCTTGGGCTGTTCCATCTCTGGTGTCTTTCTTTAAAGCTGGCCAAAAGTGGCCTGCTTGCTAAATGATGGAAGAATGATGTAGACTAGGGCATGTCATTTATTTCTTTTTCTGCTCTAAATAGACCTTATGATTTTGAGCCTAACTAACTAAAGCAGATTTTGTAAAAATAGTGCAGTGCTCAGAAGAGGAATTCCTGGTGCTCAACTAAAGAAAAGACACTATAAATGGAAATCTTTCTGCAGAACTTCCAAGAATCAAACAAGTTTTCTAGTCAAACCCAGTACCAGTAATTGCAACAGGCAATACAATAACAATATAAAGCCAATTGGATACTTATCATTCTATGTAAATTATCTGGAATGAACCAGACAATCAGAGATCAAAGAGCTGACTGTTTTTTCATGGCAAAAAGAGGTGACTAATAACATGAGTGTGTGCTCCTTAAAAGTGGCATGTCAAAGAACTGGGTATGGAGGAGTACACGACAAAAGTTCTGGAAGTAACAATGGAAAGTTATACAGCCATAATCTTCAAATCCCATGGATGGGGAGTAAGAATGAAGTGATGGTCCCTAAAATAAGCATTTCCACTGCTACTCCTCTTCCAGCTAACAGATGTATTGGCAAAAGACTGGCTAAAGAGCAAGCTAAAGGGCTCAGAGAGAAACAGAAATCCTAAGGGATTTACTAGAGCAGTGCACTTATCAAATATGTAGCGTGAGAAAAACAGAATCCCTTCTTACCTAAAAGTGAACTGGTGTAGGATTCTAATGACTCCTGCAGTACTGATATAATAAATCCACCAGGCTCTGACCAAGGGAAAATCCAACCCCAAAACCCCGTCCTTTTTTCCCCGATGGCAGAAAAACCCCAAAAAAAGACCCAAAACAAAACCAACCAACCCCTTTCCCAAAAATTCAAAAAACAAAAAAAAATTTCCAAAAAAAAAAAAAAAAAAAAAAAAAAAAAAAAAAAAAAAAAAAAAAAAAAAAAAAAAAAAAAAAAAAAAAAAAAAAAAAAAAAAAAAAAAAAAAAAAAAAAAAAAAAAAAAAAAAAAAAAAAAAAAAAAAAAAAAAAAAAAAAAAAAAAAAAAAAAAAAAAAAAAAAAAAAAAAAAAAAAAAAAAAAAAAAAAAAAAAAAAAAAAAAAAAAAAAAAAAAAAAAAAAAAAAAAAAAAAAAAAAAAAAAAAAAAAAAAAAAAAAAAAAAAAAAAAAAAAAAAAAAAAAAAAAAAAAAAAAAAAAAAAAAAAAAAAAAAAAAAAAAAAAAAAAAAAAAAAAAAAAAAAAAAAAAAAAAAAAAAAAAAAAAAAAAAAAAAAAAAAAAAAAAAAAAAAAAAAAAAAAAAAAAAAAAAAAAAAAAAAAAAAAAAAAAAAAAAAAAAAAAAAAAAAAAAAAAAAAAAAAAAAAAAAAAAAAAAAAAAAAAAAAAAAAAAAAAAAAAAAAAAAAAAAAAAAAAAAAAAAAAAAAAAAAAAAAAAAAAAAAAAAAAAAAAAAAAAAAAAAAAAAAAAAAAAAAAAAAAAAAAAAAAAAAAAAAAAAAAAAAAAAAAAAAAAAAAAAAAAAAAAAAAAAAAAAAAAAAAAAAAAACTTGGAGGCTGAACCTGCAAAAATCTTTAACAGTCTGCATAGACTTAGCCTTGTCTTCCATTTTCTTTAGAACTGCTTCCACAGGCGAACCAAACAACACATCAGATTGTAAAGGAGCATCTAATATCCTTGTCTTAACATGCTCAGCTAAATTCTGATCCCTCAGCCAGGCATGCCTGCGAAGAACCGAACCAGTGGCAGCCACCCTCGAAGAGGCCTGTACAGCATCAAAACCACATTGCAAAGAATGCTTACCCACCTGTTCAGAAACATGAACTAAATCCTGCAATTCTTTACACTCAATACCTTCCGCCAAAGCATCTACCTTAGACTTTAATTGTGAAAGGAGATAATTTTGGTATTTCAACATGTGAAACTGGCAATTCAAAGCTCTCATGGCCAAAGTGGAAGAAGTATACACTTTCTTTCCCCATCTATCCAAAGCCCTTGCCTCTTTATCTGGAGGGACAGGATTTTTAACAACAGAAGCCTTAACACCTTTAGGGCGGTGAGAAACAGTTTCTGGGTCTGCCCTAGGACTCTTAAAAAGATACTTATGAGCTTCAGGCACCCTATAATATCTATCCGGTTTAACAGGAGCAGGAGGCAAAGAATCAGGGTTCAGAGGCCTCTGCAAAAACATCCTCCACCACATCCAGAACAGGAGGTATAGCTAAAGGCCTATGCTGGGGTAGAAACAAAAATTCCCTAAGCCTTTTCCTGGAATCAGAGAAATCCTGACCTTCCCATTTAAAATGCTCCCTCATGGAATGAAGAGTCTCTGAAAAGAAAAATCCTCAGGAGGAGAAGCAGAAGGAGTAGAATCATCTACATCAGAATCAGAGTAAGGAGAATACTCCTGCAAGTCTTCAGCCGAAGACTCAGAAGCATCCGAACACTGCTCAAAACTTCCAAGCTCAGGTTCCACTCTAGGCCTCTTATCAGGAGGGGCATAGAACCTCTAATCATAGTAATCAAATCTTCTGCCATTTTAAGCATATGCTTCTTAGGCACAGACCCTGAAGAACTAGGGTAACACCTGAAACAAAACCTGGCCTGCCCTGGGAGAAGCCTTGGAAACAGAAGGGAGGGCCTAACCCCTTAGGAAGGGAGGGAAGAACAGCTACCTGAGAAGCCCTTCAGCCTGGCCTACCTCCTGAGAGGCACATCTTGCAATAATAAAGTCTCTCCCTGGGACTCCAAAGAAACTTGTGGCTGAACCTCCGGCTCCACCGAGCCCTCTAAAGAATCGGCGTCAGGGACGGACGGTTCTTCCAACCGAGGCTTTGCTGCTTTGTCCTTGCGCTTTTTAGACGAAGCGGGCGTGGGAGAATCCGGCGGCATTTTATAATTACACCGCTTGCCAAAAACTAACCTGGCACAATCTAATCTTCTCTTAATAGTGCGTTTGTTAAATCTAGCACAAGAGCGACAGCCAACAACGTCGTGCTCAGGCCCTAAACAAGGTATACACAAGGTATGGTAATCCCTATGAGGTATCTGTTTCCCACAAGAAATACAGTTATTCACTTTTTCTGACATCCGGTAAAATACTGAGGCAAGAAAAAACCAAAATATTCCCCAACGGGTACCAGCCAACTTTGATTCGGTCTGAAACTCCGACTTCGGAAAATCTCAGAACGCCAACCTGCACTTGCAACACTGCTTCTGCATCGGACCATGCGGCAAAAAAGACTGAGGATATGACGTCGGTCATGCGCATTTGTACCCTGACGTCCTGACGTCAGACTAATGCGCCTTGACCGACGTCAGCCTTATACTTTGGTATTCGGGCCGACTGGGACAGCGGACTACCCAAGTGTCAGGACTGCAGCAATGTGAGATGAAGAACATCTGCAATAACCCAAACAAACGTTTACGTTACCGAAGTTTTTTACAGGAAAAGAAGACACTTGGCTAACATTTAACAGAATAACACACAAAAATATGTCAAACCCACCCAGGTGGGGGGCTACACTCCCCCCAACTAAATATACCAAGTCCAGGATCGCACTACAGTGGGGAAAAAGGCAAATTTCCCCATGTTGGCCAAGTGTCGATGTTCCCTGTAAAAAAAAAAATCAGTGATGTTTAGGTTCAGTTTACTGAAAGTTCGGTGTTGTCATTTCCAGGTTCTGTAATTCAGGTAAGCGTAAATTTGGTTTACCAAAGCAGACTCATATATACCTACATATATATGAATGAGATAGTTTTTGTGCCTTTTCACGATATAAAATCAATGAAAATAAAACAAAGGCTACAGCAGTAAACTGTGTACCTACGCATAAAATGGTTCAGCAATGCCCACATTTACGGGAACATAATAAGATGAAGTATTTAGATGTACGGATTATACGGGAACATAATAAGATAAAGTATTTAGATGTACGGATTAAAAAGGCTTCCGTTATGTTAGATAAGGATGTGTAGAAACAGATGAAACTCCACCTTGTAAGCATTTTAGTGGGTCCCCCCTGCTTGGGGGCCAAACGGACTGAAGAAAGAAAAAGGGTGGAGGGTGTTTAAGAAGAACATAATCAGTAATGACCAGCAGACTCTTGGCCATTAGGGGATTTTATACCCCTGCCCCTTTATTGCGGTAACCTCCTGTCCCCTTCTTTTGAAACCTTTCCTCCATTTAAACTGGTCTGCTCTGCTTTCCATAAAAGGGCAGCTGCTGACCTGCACATATTATGCTAATTCAGACAGGAGGGTGAAAAGCTGTTTTACTGACTCCATCTTTTTTCTTTTATTTTACCTTAGTATTTGAGAACCTCTCGTGAAGATGGTCCAAAGGCAGATCCTTATCCTAGAGAGCATCTAGAATCTGTCGTTTTACATCTTCAAGCAGAGGCTACAGTCTTGCATAAGCAAACCCTTCTTGGGAATGCCCTGATGGCTGCTGGTCACTATGTATCACATAGTACTTGGACCAGCATGTGGCTGGTCTTGCTTACTTGGTTATTTTTAAGTTTTTATCCAGGTCGTGTAAAGCTATAGTTTGAACTAGCATATGCATCTCCCCTTGGTATTGCATTACATCCATCTGCAATTAACTCTTCTGAAAACTGAACTGGCAGAGGCACACACCTTGTTGCTGAAATGGTTCAGGATTCTGCTGTCTTTATTGACAGGCAGTATAGTTAGATATGAAAAGATTTAGGTCCTCAGGTGACCTCCACCTACACCAAGTCAGCCACAGACCTTCTATAGAAATACGGATCTTCTTCCTATACCCTACAGTATCAGTTTCCTTCCTTAGGAGCAAGTGTCTGAAGATGGGCTGAGAGATGCTGATTCAAAGGCATCTTCAAATGGCAGAAGCACAGGGGGTACTCTTTGTGGATGCCAATATCTGCTATGGATTCCTTGTACCCCCTCTGCTGGTCTTCCAAGCAGCAGACAATCTCTGAACCCCATTCACTACTTCTACAAGGTTCAAGATAGAGTGGGACTCTGCACCTGACAGGAGCAAAAGGCACTGAGGTCAGCAGGTGTCCGCAGGTCAGATGAAGTTTCCAAAGTGTCTGTCAGATGAATATTTAATGGAAATTTTCTTGGGCTGTTCCATCTCTGGTGTCTTTCTTTAAAGCTGGCCAAAAGTGGCCTGCTTGCTAGATGATGGAAGAATGATGTAGACCAGGGCATGTAATTTATTTCTTTTTCTGCTCTAAATAGACCTTATGATTTTGAGCCTAACTAACTAAAGCAGATTTTGTAAAAATAGTGCAGTGCTCAGAAGAGGAATTCCTGGTGCTCAACTAAAGAAAAGACACTATAAATGGAAATCTTTCTGCAGAACTTCCAAGAATCAAACAAGTTTTCTAGTCAAACCCAGTACCAGTAATTGCAACAGGCAATATAATAACAATATAAAGCCAATTGGATACTTATCATTCTATGTAAATCACCTGGAAGGAACCAGACAATCAGAGATCAAAGAGCTCATGGCAAAAAGAGGTGACTAATAACATGAGTGTGTGCTCCTTAAAAGTGGCATGTCAAAGAACTGGGTATGGAGGAGTACACGACAAAAGTTCTGGAATTAACAATGGAAAGTTATACAGCCATAATCTTCAAATTCCACGGATGGGGAGTAAGAATGAAGTGTTGGTCCCTAAAATAAGCATTTCCACTGCTACTCCTCTTCCAGCTAACAGATGTATTGGCAAAAGACTGGCTAAAGAGCAAGCTAAAGGGCTCAGAGAGAAACAGAAATCCTAAGGGATTTACTAGAGCAGTGCACTTATCAAATATGTAGCGTGAGAAAAACAGAATCCCTTCTTACCTAAAAGTGAACTGGTGTAGGATTCTAATGACTGCTGCAGTACTGATATAATAACCACCAGGCTCTCCTTTTGACAACAAAGCATAATATCCACTACTCAATACAGTCCCAAAGATTGACCACTTGCATGGCAGTCTTATGCACTACTCACAATGACCCAGGGTTACAAAGACTGGACAGACGTTTCCAACAAACAAAACTTGCAGATAATACTATATTTAATTTCCAGGTGCCGTGAATGTTCTGGGAATCCTTAAACTAGGACACTGTAACATAAGACATTTCATGACAGCATATCACTGTGCATCTCTTTTACTGGTCTCTTTGTGACCTGCTCATGTTCATGGTCAACACTTTGTAAAAAAATTACTTTTTGTAAACTAGGTGCCTCCCAAAATACCCAGATGCTACACAAAAGGAAACCACAGTTTTAAAAACACACCCTAATGTGTAACAACTGTTTTATTTTAAACATTTCAAACAATTCTCATTTGTAAGAACCACGAAGACTTTGCTAGAATGCTGACTTCTATTGTCCTTTATTCCCCACACTTGATGAGCTTAAAACCAAACAAAAAACGACCGCAGACTGTTTTTTTTTTCTGATGCTGCTGCAGGATGCATGTTTCAGTTCCATTCCTTTCCATGCAAAACAGCATCTGCATAAAACAAACTTGCATAACATTACTAACCAAACGTAACCTTAGCCTGGGGTCTTTGTGTGTAGAAAATGTAATGTCAGACATTCCCTTGTCCGGTTCTACATAGTGGCTACGTTGGCTACATTTACTAGCCTTCTTTCATTTTCATAGCCCTTCAGGCTTCTTGCATTAAGAAGACAGCCAGCCTAGCAAAAGTAATGGCATTGTGAAGTTAATTGTATTTAAACATCTTCCATGGTGCTTTTAACAACAGAGGTCTATAAATATTTTCTGTCTAAACTTTATTTTGTGTTTTAGTCACTATTTTTCTGCACAAGTTCTCCATGCATCTGCTCAAGGATGTGAACTTTCTTGGGACAAATAACTGTCAGCTGAGAACACTTCCATAGCTATCCATCTGACGCTTTCTGCCCACAGAGTTTAACATACATTTTCCCACCCTTCCCAACAACAATAATGCAGATGTGGTCTCACCTTACATCGACATGCTCCATTTGTTTTGTTGCAGTCAGAATCAAAGCCTTTGCTGGTATCACAGTTGCAGGGGCCACACATGGGGTGACCCCACCATGCACGCGGGCAGGGCTGGTCAATCCTACAGGGAAACAAACAGTCAAACATCAAGTATTAGAACACATTTTCCAATATGGGGATACCTTTTACTAATTACATTACCTTCAAAAGCCTGACAGGTATAAAAAATATCCTAGAAATTAATTTACAGATTGTTTAACTAGCCAGGGTCCCTACGCAGGGAAGCCTTGGGAATGGAATCCATGAAATAACAGACAAAACAGTGTTCTTGTTACTTTTGGGACCGTTTACTTTTCACTGTAGATTTTTTTGTCTGCCTGATTTTTGCATCATTAATGTGTATATACTTTTCTCTCTGAACTAATGGTTCTGTGGAATGTGAGGGTTGAACTTGAAAGGGGGGGGGTACACATTTGCTGGAGACTGTTTTCCAGTTTGGACTAGTTTTTGGAATGCAGTTTAGAGTTTACTGAGGTGTTGTAACAGAAGACCTCCCACCACGTCTCAACTTCTTTGCTCAAAAATTCTGTACAAAGCCAAAAACAGTGGTGGGACAAAAGCCCAACATGAGGGATAATTTTAAAAATACTCTGATTCACTTAAAGTTAACAGAAGAGTCTTACATCAACAGTAATTTTTTGAACAATAAGGAGTATAAAACTCTAACAGCTAGCAGTACTAACTGAATGCAATCCTCAGGAATTTAAATTAAACATTTTATGAGGGACACGGTAGAAATACTAGGACTGCGGTAGCACTGTCGCCTCACAGTAAGACGATGTCCTGTTCGATTCTCAGCTAGAGCGTCTTCTGTGTGGAGACATGCGTGAATGGGTGTACCTTTGTTGAAGGTTGTGTGTTAGGGCCGGCAACTCGGCATGTAAAAATCTACTGCCAATCATTAGCGGACCGGAGTTCCGCTGTAGCGACCCCAAACCGGGAAAAGCCGAAAGACACAATAACAGTAGAAATATTAGGCTAAATCAGGGACAGTTGAGAGGTACGCTTCTGAAATGAAAAATGTTATCTCTGTGTGTGTGTGTGTGTGTGTGTGTGTGTGTGTGTGTGTGTGTGTGTGTGTGTGGGTGTGTGTGCGTGTCTGTGCATGTGTGTGCTTGTGAGTGTGTATGCAGGGAGCACACCACAGCAATCTAAAGGTAGAAGGAGGGATTTACAATAAACACTGCAGTTTAAGCAATTGTGAAAATCTGTGTCAGCAAGGCTGGCAGCAAAGCAGAACTCAATTGACTAAAGTGTGGAAGCAATTCAGCACACCTTGGACAGGCAGAAGCAGGATTTAAAATAAACCAAAACGTGGTCTCCTTTTGGGGAATGGCTAATCCTGTCCAATACCATGATGCTGTCACCGTGGCAACGAAGCTAAGAAATCAAGGGGAATGGGACAGCCATACCTCTCAACTGTCCAGATTTTTCCCTCATAATTTTGGTCTGTTTCTCATACAATTTGTGGTTTTCTGGCAAATTCTTGAGGATTAAAGTCACTAAATAATGGCGTACATTTGAATTTAAGACTTCATACTACCACAAATGCTGTTATTCTAGCAAGATTCTAAGATAATAAGACCAATATTTAAAATCTGTCCCTGTTTTTGGTCTTTTGTCCCACCATTATTTTAGGCTTTGTCCAGATTTCTTGTTCTAAGAGGTTGAGAGGTATGGAGACATCACCAGAATGAGCCTAAATTAATATCTCATGATGGCACTGATTTTTCATCTCCAACGACAAACAGGTGAAGAAAAAATTGACACCTACTTTCTGCTGCAGAAAATGTTTCACGTGTGAAAGGTTGCAAAATATTAAATATGAGCGAATTTATGAGTAAGAGACAGCTTAAAGGGTAAATCCCCCAAAACTACCCTTGAGGGAAATATGATAGCAGTAAGCAGAATGTCACATTCTACTAAGATAAAAGGAAACTGAAGAAACTGCATGAAGGTAAATGTAGCAAGCTAGGAGGCCAAATGCAACATAACGAAAGGGTAGAAGACAGAGGGGTGACCAACAGTGGAGGTATCCCTGCTACTGTGACTCAGGTCACCTAATACCACTCCTGCTTTAAACAAGGTGCACTGCTTAAACTGATGTATAAACTTAAATACATCAACTTAACTGGGTGGAAGGTCTCCCACCCTCGGTAGGAAGGAACAGAAATTCTGAGGTCCAAAACCCATCAACACACTTTTCAGTATTCACTTTTAAAGGGTGGTTCAGGACTGTATTCTTTTTTTAGTTGGCCTCTGTTTTGCTTTGGTAAATGAAAAGCTGACAAGCATACAGGGTTAAGACTGCTACCACGGAATGGGAAGGGTAGGACAAGACAAAGCAGCAGAGGAAGCTATAAAGCACTTTTCCTCACATCTCAGTCCACTACAAGAGTGCCACATTCTTTTGTATGAATATTTACTTGGTTAAGTATCAAAGCTTTTATAGTGCACACCAGTATAGTATGGCCACTTTTATATTATTTTTAGCCCCACTGCCTACTAATCAACAGCCCGCTCACAATTTAATTTACTTCAGGGAGAAAGCCAGCTACAGGAAAATCATCCTCCGTTCTGCTTACAAAGTCAGCCAAGCAAGTCTCCCCAGTGGTCTCCAAGACTGCTGCATTCCTAATAACTACCTATGAACCTATCTAGGCAGCTGTCGATGTTTTACAGGTAAACTCCCACCTTCATCCTATGTCAGTTGACAGTTTCAGCCAATAATAACAATTCCCCAGACATGCACACTACTGCTCAGGCCTGATGCCAGCTGAAGTGTACAGTGTTTGGTGTGCAGACCTCCTCCTCATCGTGGGCTAACTGTTACTGACACAGTTGCTATGACACCCAGCCTCCACTGGGCAGCAAGGATTCTAACTGCCTCCCTCTTTCAGGGTGGATGAAATGACTTTAGCCACTCTTTCCAACTGCCTGCCTATCTACTTATCTACACCTCAAGGGTTGCTGTTTGATCCTGGATCATCGGGCTTCATCATTCTGTTTCCTGAAGCTCACTTGCAAGTACGGCTGGTGCAAGTGGCCAAAAAAACAAATGTTAGTTCAGAAAAGCAGCCAGCGCCATAGAGTATCAAGCACACATGTAATTTAATCAATTATCGTAGTCCCACCAACGTAATCATACTGGTTTCGGCATTCTTGCCTTCTTCAGTGACAAAATAGTATATGAGCAGTAACCCCACACATACATTTATATCCTGAAATAATTAATAAATTGGATCCTTCATCCTGTTACATCATTTCCCTTATTAAGCAAGTAAATAATTTTATTACACACACAATTATAACTGGTCATTAAGACCAGGAGTGAAAAGACCCCCTAACTTTATTATCCAAACTTTTCTCTTTTTTATTTAGAATAGAATGCCAACCAAGTTTGTTGCTTCTATCTCCCTGGATTTTGTCAATAATTACAAAATAAAATTTGGCAGAATTATAAGAAATCCAATGCCTATATACAGCATTAGTTAGTCACTTGTTACGGATATCACTGTAGTGTTCAGAGATGCGAATACATAAGGGATGGGACGTCCGACCTATATTAAAACGCTGAACAGGAGCATGTGGCCAAATATATAACCCAGTCAGAACCACAGTTAGCCAAGAATTTTATATCATAAACCTGACTGTTGTTCTTACTAGAAAAACATTTAGATTTATACATGACCTTACAAAATGAACAGTGGCCACATGGAAATGAACCCAACAACTTATCCCCAGTAATCATCAGTTGATAGCCGGAAGGACCCCAGTTTCTACCATGCTTACAGTGTGAGAAATATGATCCCAGTGTTTGCCCCCTATGAAAAGAAAACTGGCACCTGGGGTTTAAGATCTGGGACAGGTCTTCATTAGCCAAGAGTATATTCCAATTTTGGGCAACCACGTCCTTAACCATGTTGATGTTACGTCTAAACGTCGTTACAAACCTGATTGTACCGAGTTATCTCTAGGTGTTACATTTTTACACTCTAACAACTGTGATCTATCTTGTTTCGCGGCCCATACACTGGCAGACACAATATCCTTCTGTTTGTAACCCCTGACCTGAGATCTACGGGACAGATCTTGCTGAAAAGATTAATAGTCATCCTGCATTGAACAAATTCATTTGATACATAAAAATTGAGATTTGGGTATGTTTTTGATGATGTGGTATGGATGAAGGCTAGACGCAACAAGTTGTATTGAGGATATTTCCTAAAGACCTATATTCTAAGGGTATCATCAGGATTCCTGATGATCGTGACATCCAAAAAATGAATTTGTTTGGAATCACAATTAAGAGTACATTCTATCCCCCACTTATCATTCAGATACTCTACAAATTCCAAGAGATATTGTTTGTCCGCTCACTATACCAACCAACAATCATCCAAAAATCTCCTCCAAATATCTATCTCATCCAGAAAAATGTTATAGGTATCATTATAAATCAACTGTTCCTCCAGGTACCCCATGAATAAGTCAGCATATATGGGTGCAAAGGACGCACCCATTGCTGTACCCTGTGTCTACTAGTAGCACTTCATTCTTCTGTGCCACTGCAGGCATGAAAGCCTCTTAGGTCGGTTAATGGGCTGGACTGGGACTCTGGGAAAGAAACAAAGCAGTAATGGCACTTTAGTCATGAGAAAATATCAGCTTTTTCCCAGGAGTACCCACTAAAATTCTGAGGACCATAACTGTGATACAGTAAACTCTCAGTTAACCGGCACCTATGGGGATTGGTAGATACCGGATAACTGCAGTTTCTGGTTGCTTGACAGTTACTATTAAAAACAGGCCTGACTAATACTGTATCCTATACTATTTGTTTGGCTTGACTTGTTCTTAGGTTGGGGAGAGATGGAATTTATTCTTGTCTTCCTTTTTAAAACTCAAACTCTAAAAATGTAAGGTATGTTTTTGTGTGTGTGTGGGGGGGCAGAAAGTGCAACTCATGAAAATTGTACTGTATTCGATTTTTTTTTTCTGGTTGCTTGAGTTCAGGTTAACTGAGAGTTTACTGTATTTAGAATATCAAAACTAACTGCAAATGTGTAACATTACATATATATTTAGTTTGACCTCGATACTGCAGGAGCTCTGTCACAACGCCTTACACTTACAACTTTACTGAGACTTTTGTCATTGTTTCATAGCCTGCGGTCACTACATCTGACCTTGATATTGCAGGAGCTCTGTCACAATGCCCTACACCTACAAGTTTACAGAGACTTTTGCCATTGTTTCATAGCCTGTGGTCACTACATCTGACCTTGATATTGCAGGAGCTCTGTCACAATGCCCTACACCTACAAGTTTACAGAGACTTTTGCCATTGTTTCATAGCCTGTGGTCACTACATCTGACCTCAGCATTGTAGGAGCACTGTCACAATGCCCTACACCTACAAGTTTGCAGAGACGTTTGTCATTGTTTTGTGTAAGCATGTTTTTAAAATGAAGAGCCTTGCTGCTTACATGCCTGGTCTGTGACTGAAAGGCCCCTTACTAAGTTGGCCACTGTCTCCTTTTACTTGACCCATAGACTGTTCTGTGTCTGCCAGATATTTAGTCTCAGGAAATGACAGAAAACTTGTTTTATTTGCATCGTTTGGTTAATTGCTTTGTTTTGACTGTAAAGTGATTGCTCTCAGAGATATATATATTGACCTATAAATTGACCCGAGGGTGGGAGCCCGCTCGGCTTTGCTTTGTTCTTCTACCACAAATTTCCACTTACCCCCTCTTACTCCAATACTATACTTCCTACACACACATTTCACTTGTGACTCTTATTCCAAAGTCCTTCCTAAGTCACCTTACTACTTCTATACATACATGTTTCTTTCTTGTTTTCTCCTTCTTTATCTCTTTTTAATGTTTAATGCCATTCCCAACTATCTTTCTTCCTCCCATACTGCTTTGCACTATATCCATTTACAATCACACCCCCCTAATAGTGCCTATTTCACATTGTATCCTTTTCTTTTCCCAAACAAACCTTATTTGTTCTTGTTTTCACTAAACCATTATAGTCTAGCTTTTAATATGGAAAATATCACACATCACTCCCCTTCACAGAACTAACCAATTACTGCCCCATAGCGATTCTATCTCACTCTCCAAAATACTAGAGAGATGCATTCACTCTCAAATCTCAGACTACCTCCTTACTAACAACCTCCTTTCTAATAGTCAACATGGTTTCCGACCAAACCATAGCACCACCACTGCCTTACTCTCTTTTACTAACACTATCCTTCACCATAAAAACAATGGCCATCTCTCCTCTGCTACTTTCCTAGACCTATCTAAAGCATTTGACATGGTCCCACACAAACAACTCCTCTCTGTCCTCAATAACCTATCCTTCTCTCAATCAGTCACCAACTGGTTTCAAAGTTACCTGTCTGATCGCCAGCAATCCGTTGTATGGCAGAATGACATATCTCCCCAACTACCTGTTTCTATTGGTGTTCCCCAAGGATCCTTGGACCCCTACTCTTCTCTATTTTCACCAATAATCTAGCCTCTGCCACCAAACATGGCACACTCATACAATATGCAGATGACTCAACCATCATCTGCTCAGCCCAGTCCCTACCCGAACTGCAAAAGGTCACACAGGATGCCTTTTCCTCTGTTGAAACTTGGCTATCCGATGCCCAGTTAATACTCAACCCAAACAAAACTAAACTCCTCATCTTCGAACCCACCAAACATACTCAAAGCAACTCTCACTTTAACATCAAAGCAAAAGACAACACCACTATCCACCCAACACATCACACCAAATTGCTAGGAGTTGGAATAGACAACAATCTCAAATTTGACGTTCACATATCCATGACCATAAACAAAGTCCACCAAAAACTAGGAACCTTATACAGAAATAAGCAACTCCTCACCAAAGCAGCTACGATTTCAGTTGCAAATTCGCACCTTATCTCCACCCTACTTTATGCCTCTACAATATATACCAACCTAAGGCAATGCAATCTAAATAAAGTCGAGACCTGCTACAACAAAATCGCCAAATTCGCCACCGGGGCATCCTACCACAGTCATCACTCTCTCTCACTTACTGAACTAGGCTGGCTAGAACTCCCTCACCTCCTTCAATGGTATCAGCTCGCACTCGCCCACAAACTGGTTAACCATCCTCTAAAGGTCCCATCCCTCCAGTATCTACTCCAACCCTATCTCACCACCAGTCCACTACGATCCCACAAGAAAAATCAATTACAGGTTACTAGAGCCAATAACACTGCTGGAGAAGCACTATTCTCCAGTGCTATAGCCAAATTATGGAACATCCTCCCCCCCACAATAACCTCTCTACCATCATGCACCCACTTCAAAGCTTTACTTAAAGTGCACCTAAAAACATGCTGGCTATGCCCTTGTAACTCTCCCCTCTAACTTCTCCCACTCCATCTACTCTCTACCTCTCTTCCACCCCACAAACTACCTTTGATTACAGCAAGCTCTGATACTTCCATGTCTGTCTACTTATTATATGGCAGTAACTTCTTACTGTAACAATTGTTAATATCTGCTATGACTTCGTGGATGGAACAGATGCTAGTTATCTACTGAATGTACTATGTTCTTCATCTGTAACTATGTCTGTAATATTTTAATTTGTGGAGCTTTTCTCCCCGGGCCTCCGCTGAAAATGGACCTGCGTCCAGTTGGACATTCCCTGTCAACAAATGTAAATAAATAATAAAAATAAAGAGCCATCTATTCCATACATTCCAGAGAAGATAGTAGGACAACCTACCTCTCCTCTTTTATAGAAAATACTCCTCTCCTTACCTATCGTCTTCTACCCTTTCAGAAACCGTCATCATCGGCTCTCCTACTGTCCTGCAACTTCTTGTTTTCTTCTTCATTGCTACTTCCTGTAATTAATTATGCTACTCTTCAGTTTATCCTCTATTCTCCTCCTACTGTGGCACTGTACTTCCTCTTTACACTCTCCACACATTGTACCAAAACTATTTAACATTGCCCCTTACCTTTATTTCAAATATAGGGTAATAAATTGCACTTCAACTCAAACGAAAACAAAATTAGCTGCAAGAATCCTGTCCAAAAAACAAGCAAGTATCATTCGCCAATATACTAAAATCCTTCTAGGAGGAGATATTCACCCTAATCCTGGCCCCACCTATCACAATGAACACAAAGACAATTCTGTTCAACATACTTCTGTAATCCAGCAACAGCCAATCCCCAAGCCTGGTGATCTAAGTTTTTCTGTAATAAATGTCAGACGTATAAGAAATAAAACTGCTGAACTACATCCCTGGATTACCCAATATTAGCCCGATGTTCTTGTAACTAAAATCTGGTTTAAGTCCAGCATAAATGACTCTGAAGTTATACCTCCTGGCTATAACATCATCTGTAATGACCATACAAAGAGGAAAGGTTGTGGTATTGCTTTAATATTTCCCAATACCTACCACACTTCCCCTCACAGCAAACCAACACCAAACTTCAGTTCAGCACACATTCGTATTACTTTCCTCAAGATAAACAATTATAAACAAATACGCATTACTGTCCTTTATATCCCTACTGGCGACAATACAGCTATCATGGAAGATATCCTACACTGAATATCCTTAACATTTTCACAAGGAAAATCTACTACTAGGTGATGTGAATGTCAATTGGTTGGACATAAACTCTAACTCCCCTACAACTAGCATAAACTTATATGGTTTCACACAACTAATCAATAGCTCCACACATTACAGCAAGACATCACATTCTCTATTACACTGGATCCTAGTGTCAGACCCTAGCAAATACTCCACCACAGGTACAATGTCAGACTCGCTCAGTGATCATCTCCCAGTCTATACTGCTAAACATCTCACACATCCGGTTAAACAGCATATTTATAAATCAACAAGAAAACTTTCCAAGTGTAACCCAGAAATGTTCATTACTACTTTATCTTCTATTAACTGGAACTTCCTAAAAATCCTTCCCTTACAGAATGCTGTAATTTAATTCAATGCAGCTTTTCTAAATATCCTAAACAGCCTAGCACCTCGCAGAATGAAGAAACTAAAAGCAAATAATGCAATTCAGCTAACCAAAAAGAGTTGAACGCTAATGCAGGATAGAGAAAATGCATAGGAAGAATGGCAAACATATAAAACACCTCAGTATCTTGAAAACTTCAGAATGCTTCACAAACATACTAAAAAAAATAACTGAAGGCAAAAAGCAATACTATAATAACTTTCAATATAATTCTAAACGCAACTCTACAACATTTTGGACATCTATTAAAGAAATTTTACATCCTGGCCAAAACTTCATCTCAAACCAGTCTCCCGATAAATCACCACTCGAAACTGCAAAACAGTTCAACTCTTATTTTACAGATAGTAGAGCATCTCTAACCATGGATTCCTCAACATATAATCCCAACCCTGCCCAACAGCCACATATCGCCACATCCATTTTCACCTTCAAACCTGTGCCCACATCCTAGATACTACTCTACTCTTAAACAAACTTAATCTGTGCTCTTATTCAGCTGATGACCTTTTACGCGAGTACCTAAATATAGGAAAGCATTGCTTATCCTGTCTCAACCCTTATAAATAGGTCAATCCAGAAATACCATGTTCTCTCTCTCAGCAAAAATCACACATTATCCCTCTGCACAAAGGAGGAAATTTAACAGACATGAATAACTTTAGACCTAAAATACTTGAAAAATCAATTGCTAGACTATCTCCTTCAGGAAGGACTCCTATCCTCTACACAACATGGCATCCGTCCTTCCCATGGTCAAGTCTCTTCCTTATTTCTAGACTTGTCTAAAGCCTTAGACACAAGTTTGTCACAGCAAACTTCTTCTAATGTCTTCACTGGGTCTCTCCCAACTAACCCTTCTGTAGTTTAAAACTTACCTGTCAAATAAGTATCAGTCAGTAAAATGGCACTCCAAGCTCTCTCATTACCTCCCAGTTACCACTGGTGCACTGGTGTACCACAAGGATCTACCCCTGGTCCACTCCTTTTTAACATTTTCACCAACACCCTCTATACATCCACACAACAGGCCACCCTAATGCAATATACAGATTGATTCCACTCTCATCTGCACATATGACAACATGGCACCTTCAAAGAATTACTCCGGAAGCTTTAGCAGCCATTGAAATACGGCTCCATAACTCACAACTCAAGTTCAGCCCAAAAAAGACCAAACTACTTGTTTTCCCTAAATCCCTCTCTTGTGGAAAAATAATGGTAAAGTCCTCTCTCTTGATAATGCAACCACTGAAGTCACTTCTTAAAACAAAAATTACTAAGGATGATAGTGGATGATAATCTTATATTCGACCTGCATATACAAAATTGCATAAGAAAAACTCATCAAACCTAGGGATGCTTTACAGAGCCAAAAACTTTCTCACTGATGCAACTAAAACTATACTTTCCCCTACTTACCGCCTTCCAACTCTTCATTATGGCACTCCAACCCTTACTAACCTACAGGATTCACAAAAATTAAAACTTGAACAATGCAATAACAAACTTGCTAAATCTGCAGCAAATACCCCTTTCAGAATCCACCACTGTACAGCATTGAAAAGCTTAAATTGGTTAAAACTGACACATCAACTAACGTACACAACTTCTTACCCCTATAAAATTATCAGTCCATCTGCCTGTCCAGCACTAAACCATTCTACGCAACTATGTTCCCAGTCATTCACTGTGATCCAGTGACCAAAAACTCCTGTCTGTCTACAAACCTAGCAAATCTGCTGGACACTGGCTGTACTCGTACAAGGTTGCTAAGGCCTGGAACTCCTTACCTGTATCCATCAGGTCTACACCCTCCCTCCCATCTTTCAAAACCACTCTGAAAAGACTTCCTAGCTAAAATCTGCCTCTGTTCTTGCTCAAAACCAGGGTAACCAGTATCCCTAAATGTGAACAAGTACGTTTTCATTTCTTATACCTCCCTTCTTCACTTACTTCCTTACTTATATCAAATTCTCTTCTCTGATTTTTTTTTTCTAAATATACCACAAGCCTGTTTTCCCTCACTTTATACTGCAATTCTTATTTGTATTACACTAATTTACCTTTAATTTTTCTACAAACGGTTTAAAATTTCTTGTAAATTTTAAATGACTGTCATATACCTTGTATCAATTAACCAATGTTTTATATTGCCTAATTTGTTATAATTATTTAAACTGCATATGTTTTTGAAATTTGTAAAATTATTTTTCTTAAAATGTTTTGTAATAATTTGGAGCTTTTCTCCCCAGGTCTCTGCCGAAAATGGGCTTCTATTCAGTTGGACTTTCCCAGTAATCAAATGTCAATAAATAATAAAATAAATAAATAGATATAAACTCCAAACTTGAGGTTACAGTACATTCAGGTATGCCACAATTGCAGCTTTCAGTGATCTTGCCGTTACTACATACAAATATCTGGGTATGGCGGTGCAGCCCTAATGCAGGAAAATGGGGAAGGGGAACAGGAGCCCCTCTGCAAAAACACTTGGCAAACTTTTAACAGTGAATTTGATCATCAGTTTATTTTTCAAAAGGGACAGGACTTGTACAATCACGTCTTGCACTTTTGATAGGGGGCAGTCTTCTGACACATAACACTAAGTTTTGTACTGAGTAAAAGGAACCTGGGGTGTTTTCTACAACATAAAAACATTTGGTACATCAGAGCCGTGTGCAGACATGTGGACAGGGGTTAGAAGAACAAAACAGAAAAAGACAGCTACGGTGTCAAATAGTTACCACAAAAATAAAAATAAATACACACAAACATTTGGCGTCACAAATCCTAGAACAGTAACGATAGTATTTATCTGAAAAAAAGTATTTTAGTAAGTAGTAGCTAAATACTGGGATAACAGGATTCAATGAATAAAAAAGGAAAACGTGGACCTTTGTCTGGGACTTGAATTCAGTACCTCCATTACTCCATGCTGCTGTCACTGCTCTTGTGAACTAAAAAAAGGAGACTCTGAATAGCTACATTCTGAGCTTCCCTTGTAGCAACCCCATCCTTATTTGACCTTTCTATTGTTGGCATTGAATGGCCCTATGATGAGAAAGCCATGTCATCTGTGCTACGCTAGGAAACTCCTGTTAATAAAGCAAACAATACTTACTTGTTCTCACAGTACTGGCCAAAGTAGTTTTCTGGGCATTCGCAGGTGTACCCATGTGACGAGCTTGGCTTTCTGCTACAGGTTGACTGGTGTTCACAGGGGTCCAGAGAGCAGACATCTTGACAGCTGTCACCATAATAACCTACACAAACATACAGTGACAGTTATAAGCCTGACTTTATACATGATACAGCTAATTCCCAGTCACACATCAACTCTTTCCATCTTGTAGCACTCAATATTTACACTATTGCAATAAACTCAAGTAAATTGGACCCATTAAACTTCTTCATTATAATATTTTCAGTGCCCATGTGGCACTGACACTACACCACTCACAAATTAAGTTTGTAGTGCCCACAAAATCTTTCATGGTAGCTGTTCATATTCCTTGTTACCTCCAGTTCGGCGGGTTCTACTTCTTGTTACTCAAAAAGTGCAGTATTGAGTCTTATGGACTTCCTGCCATGCAGAAGCCCATGGCCAAACTGAACAACAGAGACTTTCACCACCCCCCAGCCAGCAAACGTCCTTTGTCATCTGCCTTCAGGCCACTGGTGATATAAAGGTACATGAGCTCCTGCAATCTTTAGGTCCTTCTTGTCCGATGCTCCTCAGGTGAAGCATGACCTGCCCACTGACCATAATGACAACTAGTAACCCTGAGCTAACGGGGGGGTAATAATTAGGAAGGATACCCACTCCAACACAGGTCAGAAGAGAAGAGGTGCAGGAGAGAGGGAAAGAGTGCAGCAACATCAGTCTCCGCGAACATCTACACAACCCTGCTTTGTTCAGCGTTAGTTAATGCTACAGTACTGAGTCTTGGGAAGATTCTCAAAGCTTCTTTATTTGGGAGGTTGAAGTGAGTTTTGATCCGAGGACAGCAGGCTTTACAGAATGGCAGAAGTGAACCTGGCTCTTGATCTGAAAATAGTGCCAAGATGGTAGTGTATGGTGACGGTGTGGACAGAAGACCAAGTGGCTGCTCCTAGGATGGCCTGTGGATGGGTCCCTTTCAAAAATGATGTGGTGGTAGCTTCTGCTCTAGTTGAGTGGAATCTGACTCTCCCAGGAATCTGTTTATCATGTTGATAGTAACAAAAGGTAATACACTTACTAATACATTTTGAAATTACCTGTTTTCCCGCAGGCCTTTCCCACTTACCTTATGCAAAGACCACCAACAGCTGGTCAGTTTGGTTAGGAATTTGTCCTATTCAAGTTGAATCTTAACTGCCTGTGGACATCTAAAGATTGAGGTGTTCTCTCTCCCGTCTTCTGTAGATTAGAAAAGAATACAAGGAAAAGGAGACCTCAACACAACCTTGGACAAGGAGGTGGGGTTAGTTCTCAAGATAACTCTGTCCTTGTGAAAAATAAGGAATGGCTCTTCGCACATCAGAGCTTGTAACTTAGAGAAACACTTGGCTGAGGCGAGTGCCAGCAGCAGGGCTTTTTCCATGATAACAGTCTGAGGGGTCTGAGGCCACTTGCTCAAAGGGTGGCCGTGTTAGTTTTTACAACACATAATTTAATAATTAGGAGGGTGCAGGCTCACATATGGGTGGCCTCAGATGCAAGACCCCTTTTAAGAATTGCTTCATATGGGGGTGAGCATATGCTGGAGGGGACATGGGAATACAGGCAGAAATACATGTAATGCGTACCTTTTGACTAAAATAAGGCAGCTCCTCCTTGTATAGAAGAGAGGTATTCTAATACCTGTCCCACTGTAGCTTGGATGGAGAGAATACCATTACCCTTACACCAAAAAAGGAAGCCAATCTGGTGGTCCCCTGCCATAAACAAACTGTACAACAGAAGGAAGAAACTGCTGCAAAAGACAGTAAAATCCCACGAGTGAAGGAGCTCCCTGGTCAGCCTCAGTAAGAAGCTGCAATCCCTCATAAAATCCTCCAAAGCTAGTTACGAAAACAAAATCGCCACTGATTCTAAAGACAACCACAAAGCATTCTATAGCTATGTCAAGAATCTCAATGGCAACACTCATATCTGCTTTGAGTTACAGCACAATGGCATAAATATACAGACCCAACTGATATTGCCAACATCCTGGCAGATAGGTTCAGTGCTAACTTTACCCCCCTCTCACCCCCTAAAGGGCCCAACTCTATACCGGAAGAATGCAAAGTTCCTGTAATAACGGCTGCACAGGTAAAACCCACACTCTCCAAAGCCAAGAACACAGCATCCATGGGACCAGACAACATCCCAGGCTGCATTCTACACAAACTACAGAACGAACTGGCAACCCACCTAAGTAACATGTTCAATCATAGCCTCACCTCAGGCTTTGTGCCCACTAAATGGTGCACAGTGACAGTTATTCCACTCCACAAAGGGGGAGCCACCACGGACCCCAGGAACTACAGCCCCATTAGTCTCTTGAGCCTGGTCTGCAAGGCCATGGAACATATCATCATGGAACTTATAAACAAAGACATTGGTAATCTCCAAACTCTGGACCCCAGCCAATTCGGGTTTGTAAAAGGCAGATCATGTCTCCTAAATCTGATAGACTTCTTTGAAGCAGTCACCAAAGCCGTAGACGAGGGTAAGGTGGTTCACACAGCCTATCTAGATCTTGCCAAGGCTTTCAACACCATCCCCCACTCTGGAATTATAGATAAACTCACTAAACTAGGTATAAATCCCTATGTCACAAGATGGGTTGCCAACTGGCTCACTGACAGAACCCACACTGTGAAAGTAGCAGACTCCAAATCCAACTTCAGACCAGTGACAAGTGGAGTATCACAGTGTTCAGTCCTGGGTTCTCTCCTGTCTGGTATCTATTTCTCTGAAGTACAGGCTAACACAGAAGGTCTTTGGCTAATGAAGTTCGCAGATGACTGCAAACTTGGAGCCATAATCAAAACTCCTAACGATGTGGACATCCTACAAAAGGGCCTTACTGAGACAGATGCCTGGTGTCAAAGCCATGGCCTCAAGCTCAATGTCAAAAAGTGCACTGTCATCCCCTTTGGTAAAAACTCTGTACCCATGAACTACAACATAGGCGGTAGTATACTTAACACCAAAAGTGTGATAAGAGACCTTTGGACACAGGTGGACAGTAGTCTCTCCTTTGATAATCACATTGCCACAGTAGTCAGGAAATCCTTCTACATGGCACACCTCATCACAAAAGGTTTCTCATCCAGAAAAAAGGAGGTCATTGTTCCCCTCTACTCATCACTCATTAGACCCATTATAGAATACAAAGCCCCTTTTGGTATGTACCTCACAAGACATCTGCAACAACTGAAAAGGCCGCAGAAATACCTCACAAAGATGATTACCAGTCTCAAACAGATGCCCTACGCAGACAGTCTCAAAAAACTCCAGCTTTACTCCATCATCGCCTACTCAGAGGTGATCTCTGCCTAACATACAAAGCTATGTCAAACCCAGAGCTGTTGGACATGCTCCACTTAAACAAATCCCAATCCCTCCGAGCTACATACTCTAGGGACCTAAACCTTGTCACCACAATAAACAGAACATGCCAGAGGGATAGATTCCTGTCCCAGAGACTTCCCATACTCTGGAATAAACTACCTGTCAAACAAAACTCCTCATTAGCACTCTTCAAGAAAAATCTTGATGACTGGATGGGAAATAGGAAATTCACCCCGGGATCACTTCTGTGGCTCTGCTCGACAATGGCACAGGAAAATAATTTCCTTGGGTGGCAAAAGCCAGGGTACCTTTTTTGGCTGGGCTTGTATAGACCCCTAGGGCCGATAGCCTAGTACCTACCTATGAACCTATGAACCAGACAGAAAACCTTTCTCATTTAGCCACATATGATTTCCTGGTAATTGGTTTTTAAATATCTTTCAATGTAGACAGTATATCAACCAAAAAGGATCAGAAACCCATCATTCATGCTGTCAGTTTGAGTGTTTTCATGTTATGATGCATGACAGACCCCTTGTTCTGGATTAGGAGGCCCACAAGAAGGGGGAGTGTCATGATTCTCCCTTCACTGAGAGAGAATAGTAACCATTTGAAATGTCCAAACTTGTGACTGGTGCTAGACACTTGTGTGCAGCTAATAAGGCAAATAGTAAGGGAGTGTAACTTCCCTGCCTGGAAGCGGAGGAAGCACCTGTGTTCCTGCAAAACAGGAACATGAAGGTAGGCATTCTTTAAAATCACAGTCAAAATCCATGACCCTGGAAAATTTTTTGAACAGACAACTACAAGGCATTCTTTAGCTATGTATGCAACCTCAAAGGCAATACACAATTGTATGCAAAGATCATTGTTAATGGAGCTACCTATACTGAGACAAATTTATAGAAAACATACCGGATGACAAATTCAGCTCCAACTTTACCCCTTTCTCCCCCTCAAACTCCCTGAAGGAAATACCATCAAATATAACTCCCTCTGCTATCACTAGGGAACAGGTTAGTTAATGCTCTTTCTAAGGCCAAGAACACTGCATCAATAATCCCAGTCAATATCCCAGGATGCCTTCTAAATAGCATGAAACGTGACCTATCAGACCCTCTGGAATTGTTATTTAACTGTAACATCCAAACAGTCTTTGTACCTCATGAATGGAGAACAGCAGCAGTCATCCCTCTGCACAAAGGTGGGCCATCTACAGACCCTCGAAATTACAGACCCACAAGTCTCACTAGTCTCATATGTAAAGTCATGGAAATAATTACCATGGAAATTATCAATAATGACATAAGAAACCTCCAGAAAGTGGACCCAACCCAGTCTGGTTTTGTCAAAGGCAGGTCATGCCTACTCAAACTGGCAGACTTCTTTGAGAAGGTCACCAAAGTGATGGATGAGGGCAAAATGGTTCACACTGCCTACTTTGACCTGGCCAAAACAGCTGACACAATGCCCCTTTCGGGCATTGTTGACAAGCTCAAGAGGTTAGATATAAACCCTTATGTCACCCAGTGGATAGCCTGCTGGATAACAGACAAGATCCAGGAAGTTAGAATTGCAGAGTCCATCTCTACAAAGAGGCTAGTCACAAGGAGAGTCCCTCAGGGATCAGTCCTGGGGCCGCTCCTTTTTGGCATTTACTTCTCTGAAGTCAAGGCGAATGTCAGTGGCCTCTGGCTGACTAAATTTGCAGATGATTGCACATTAGGAGAAGTCACAGAATCCCCCACTGACATAAATTTTCTCCAGAAAGGGCTGGCACAGGCAAATAACTGGTGCCTGAACCATGGACTAAAGCTAGATGCCAAGAAATGCATAATAGTATCCTTTGGGAAGTCATTCATCCCTGGTAACTATCACATTGACTACACAGCCATAAAAGCTGACCCAGTAGTCCGGGACTTGGGGACGCATAGTAATGCAGACTTTGATCATCACATGTCTACAGTGGTGAGGAAATCATTCTATGGTGTGCAACTTATAAACAAAGGTATGGCATCCAAGTCCAAGGAAGTTATTGTTCCACTCTATTTGGCATTCCTCAGACCTATTACGGAGTACAAGGCACCCTTTGGTATGTACCTAACCAGGCATATCCAACAACTGGAACGTCCACAGAGGTGCCTCACTAAAAGAATACAGGGCATAAGTAACATGTTCTATGCAGACTGCTTCAGGGTCCTGCCCCTGTATTCTGTCTCCTACAGAATGCCGAGGGGAGATCTATGCCTGGAGTACAAGGAACTATCAGACCCTACCTAATGGAACTCCTGGATATCCACAAAACAAACATAATCAGAATTACCCATCCTAAAGACTTAAACCTTGCCTGTGTATAAATAGGACCCACTGGAAAGACAGATATATATCCCAGAGACAACCCCATCTCTGGAACAGGCTCCCCATCCATGTGAAGTAGAGTTCCTCCCTAACCCAATTCAAGTGTAACTTGGACAACTGGATGGGAAACAGGAAATTCATTCTTGGTTTGGCACCTATGTCTCTAATGGACACAGGCAGCTTCTAAATGTTTCACCTCCTGGGCCTCTGCTTGAAAATGTTTCATCGCCCAAGTCCCTGCTTATACTTATAAAGGGTACCAGAACTTGTAAGAGATTTGGGATGCATGACTGGGCTTAAAAAGGCCCTTGTGGTCATTAGCCTAGTAAACACCCATGAACCTACATCTTTGTGAAGGATTTGTTTCCCACATGAATGTTATTAACGTTTTAAACATGAACAGCCAACATCAAAAAGCTAAAAAGATAAGGAAGACAGTACAGTTTTGTACCTACCATAAATGTAGATGTCCGATAGGTAGGTATGCATCCCTTCCATTGGGTTGTGGAATGCTCAGAGATGCATACCCATCGGACATCTACATTTATGGTAGGTACAAACTGTACTAATCCTTCAGGATGCCTGACCCCAGTCCTTACACAGGGTATAAAAGTACCATAAAAGCCATGTTAGGATCTTTTCTTGCCCAGATGCCAGGTGCCCTCTAAGGGTGCCTAAAAAAATTTACCAAAAAATTCCAAACATGCGTAATATAAAACAAATGTAATGCTAGATAACCCCAAAACAAACCAAGAGGATAAGTACTTGGAAGCCACCACAGAGGGGAAGGGTGGTTAAGGAACCCTGGAGGGAGTAAGGTCCTATCGGAGTTCTACATTGATGGTAGGTACAAAACTGTACACACTCCTTCGGATGCATCTGCAGTCATATCGTTATGTTATTTTAATAGCTGGGGTGTAGTAATGCACTAGAAAATCCCAAATGCAGGCAAATGCCCTGCAGGACTGCCGTATGAAGCCTGGTGATCTTCTGAATATAAGGGTAAATTGTAATGCTTGGAAAATGTATGCACGGGAATATATATGGCAGCTTCTGAAATGGAATGGTAGCCACCCCTGTTACAAAAGGCTGTGGGTGGCTGTGGCTGGATACTGTTGAAAAGGAAACATCCCCAACCGGGTACTTATCTAAATATTCCAGTAATTCAAGCTGACCGATGTTCTGACTTATGTAGACAAATGCAGGCCTCAGCATTCACCTGCACTGCAAGAAAGAACTAAAGATGGTGCTGGCCAACATACCTTTAAACCACCGTCAATGTCCTGATGTCAGACTGCGAAGGATATCAACTGGCTGGGGTATGGTGAGAGAGTCTGGTACTTTAGCTAGCCATGGGTTTCTGCATGATGGGAAGTCCTCATGACTCAGTACTACATCACGGACTATGAAGAACTTTATTTACCAAAAGAAAAGAACAGAAGGTCACAACCTCACCAGCATAAAGAAGCATTAAGGCAACTGCACGTTAGTGGGTCACAGCCGCATTAACAGAAACACATTTTGTTTTTTTTTTTTATTTACAGTCCATGGCAGCAGAGACCAACGTTGAGGGAAGGTCATTCTTGCACAAATACTGGAGCAGTATAAGTGCTATCAATGAAGGATATGCATATGTTATTACTAGCTAAACACTGTATGAGGAATATTCCTTTTTTGTACTTGAAAAATACTTGTACTTACCTTAACAAAAGACATAGCATACAAACCATACCTATGACCAGATTAATAAATTAAACACCTGCTTCTGAACCTATGAACCTATGTAAAATGGTGATACAGCACCAACCTTATTTGCCTCCACAGGAGGTAAAGCCAAAATACTTCATGATTCAACAGCTAGTAGAGCCTCATAAAAATTAAATATCTGCAATAATTCCAAAAATGGGTCATTGTTCGGAAACTGGATTTTTACATCCATTTCTGTGACATAACTTAAGAAAGGACAGTTTTTCACTGAAACAATTTGGATGAAAATAAATCTTGGGAAATAAAACATTAAGAACAATACCAGGTAAGCAATCACAGCCCTACAACTCTCAAATCAGACAGAGATGCACATAGAAGCCTGGTGTAAATTTCTGCCTGCTCATCTGATCACTAAGACTAATCATAAAGACAAAGTAGTACTCTGCCTGACCTGAGGTTTGAAATTCATTGAGTTAGGAACCCATCCATCCACTGAGGTTTTTTTTATTTGCTGGTTTAAACATATGTCTTAGAGTAGGTGCTTGTACTGTCATGAGTTTGTGAAGAAATAAGAGGTCATATAATTTTGGGCCTTTCATGACTTGAATACTGAGGACACAGGTGATCTCGGCACAGCTGGAGTTTTGCTAACCTAGTGGAATAGTTGAAGGATTTAAGGCCTTTAACTTTCTTGGTTAAAAACTGTTGGAGCCTTTCCAGATGAGTGATATGCTTGGATTTGTATATACCAAAGGAGGCATTCTATTTAGTGATGAGTCTGATGGGGAAAGATACAGCGGTAAGATGGTTTCCTTTTTTTGACCTTGAAGATACTTCCATGGAAATCAACAAACCAGATAGATTTCCGGACTATGGTGGAAACATGACGATTGAATGAGAGGGAGTTGTCCACGTATGTATCCAAGTGTTTTACAGCCGTACCTGTCTGAAGAGGAGTACCATTTCAAACATATAAGCTAAGAGCACCTTTTTTGTTGATTATTAGACTGCACGTTTCCGTATTTAACTCGAGACTGTTTTCAGTACACCACATATGTGCACGTTCAAGCTCTTGTTTGAACAGTTCAGTATCCGAGGATGAGCACATAGTGCCCAGCTTGCAGTCCTAAGCAAATTAGGACAACCACAATTTGAGAGGCCCCAGTACTGACTCCTGTGGTACCCCAATTCTACATGTATTTATTTATTCATTTATACTCTGTTGACTGGGTTAGACCCACTAGGCCAGTAGCTTATTTTCAGGGGACATCTGAGGTGGCATTTATACTAACTAGGGAATTTTGGCCAGGTGATGGGGAATTTCCTCTATTCTTTTCGCTAAGTGCTGTGGGATTTTTTACATCCATCTGAGCTATTGCTAACGCAGTCAGGTGGGCCTCAGTTTAATAACTCACTCAAAGGATGAAGGGTACCAGCAACTTTAACAGCTTGGGATAAGTTGAACAGACAATTTGCAGTCCAACAGAAAACACAGGATTTACATTGTTTGTCTAATTTTTTTCAAGAATACCAGCATGGGGATAGTGCCAAATGCCTCGGTCACCTTGAGTAAAGAGTGACCATTACCCACAGCCTCTGTAACTTTTTCAAAGAAGTTTACTAGCCACACTTTCTGTAACAAAACAAACTATGACATATGACATAACAGAGTCTTGTAATGATGTGCTGCAAGACAAGGGCAGCAAGCCAAGGGTCCAATCCTTCCATTAGGTGCCAGACTAAATGATATAACAAACCATACAGCACAGAGCTCTAAAATGGCCTCCTAGTACTTAGTAAAGAAAAATATGTTGCAGAATTACATCATATATCAAAGACTGGCCCAGCCAATCAGCTTTTGAGATTCTACTTCTCCCCTTCACTTACACTGCTATCCAAGACAGTTAGGTTTTGCTCTTTACTGCAAGTGTGAAATCTTTTTCTGTCTCATCTTTAGTTTTAATAAAATACCATCTGGCATCCTAAATACCTCTCTGTCACATGCACAATAACATGAAGAATTTGAAGTTTGTGTCTTACCAGGATCACAACTGCACGAGTAACTGTCCCAGTCGTCATTGCAGTAGCTGTTTGCTGGGCATGGATTCGAGTCACACGGATCAGGAATGCTGCAGCCATGCTCTACATTCACTTTCGTGGCTTGGTTCATGTTTAGTGCCACAGCACTAGATGAAGTTTCACCAATTCTAACGCCCTGTAAATAAGAGTATAGTTACCCATAAATGATGTCAAACATTTTATTTTAATTTATTTCAGTTTGTTAGCTTGGTACACAGGCTGATCACATTGACCCGTGCTCCTAGAGTATCAAGCAATAACTGACATTTATTTAACAGGACATCATAACAACACTGTCAGAAATCCAGCAAAGGTGTTCAAGAAATAGCATTTGTGGTATTATGTCGCACTTTGGAAGTGGTAGTGGAAAAAGCAGTTATGGAAAACAAGAACTTCCACAAAACACAGTTTATATCAGTGAATGAATGAAGGCCAATAAAAGATTTCTCAGTCATTTATCTCAGTTGAAATCCTTCCAAACTAAATGCAGATGACTCAAATTATCCAAGCTTGTCTGGTTACTGGACTAATCCAAGGGATCTTATACACCCATGGCCTGGGATTCTGACTGGTCAAAAGACTTACTTAAGGGTCACACACCAGTTAAATAAAGGCTGAGGAAACCAAACCCAGACAAAGTACAGTTTTGTACCTACCATAAATGTAGATGTTCGAGTGTATTCACTGTTGCAGTCATTACACTTGGGTTATCCTGTCGGCCTGAATTCCAAAGTCTAGGTCCGGCGTCGGCTGCTGTCGCTTCTTCCCTGACGTCAGTGGTATATAAGAGGCATCTGACGCCATTTTCTTCACTTTTTCTTGCCCCAGATGTCAGGTGCCCCCAAAAGGGTAGGCTTAAAAATTATGCCAATAATTATGCATGCAGTAAAATAAACATTTCCTTCATCTATAAGCAAATACACCACATAGGTTGTATAAAATAGAGAAGTACAAATAAGTCCCAGCAAAGAAAAGGGGGATGGTGGGAGGGTAACCTGGACTGCAACAGTGAATACACTCGAACATCTACATTCATGGTAGGTACACAACTGTACTATGTTCATTGTGTTTCATTGTTGCAGTCATTACACTTGGGTAGAATCCCAAAGCTGAGGTTGGGTGGCTGGGCCTAAATAGGATTAGAGGCTATAAGGCCTTGCAGAACTGCAGTGGCGAAGCCTGCTCTGGATTTAGAGTAGAGAGGTAAATGGTAGTGCTTTGTAAAAGTGCACTGAACTCCAAGTTGCAGCCTCTAAAATGTCTTTAGGTGGTACTCCTCTGAGAAAGGCTGCTGCCTTGGTAGAATGAGGCCTAAGACCCTTGGGCACTGATTTGCCATATTGTGAGTAGCAGAAATGAATGCAGTGGCCTATCCATTTTGAAATAGTCTGTTTTGAGATAGGCTTTCCTTGAGATCCTGCAACATATGCCACTAAAAGTTGCTCAGTTTTCCTGAAAGCTTTAGTTCTGTCCAAGTAGAAGCGCAGTTGTCTGTGTATGTCCAAGAAATGCAGAAGTCTCTCACCCTTGTTCTGTGGGTTTGGATAAAAGGTAGGCAAATGAATGGTTTGGTTAAGGGCCACACTGGACACTACCTTAGGCATAAATGTTGGGTTCGTCCTTAGAGAAACCCTGTCTGGATGGAAAATTATGAAAGGTTCCACAGCCATGAGTGCCTGTAACTCTGAAACTCGTCTTGCAGAGGTTATTGCTAGGAGCAGAGCTGTTTTCCAAGATAAAAACTTTATGTCAGCTGTATTGGCTGGCTCAGAAGGCGGCAGTGTGAGTTTTTCCAAGACATAATTGAGGTCCCATGCAGGTATTGGGGCTCCCCTTGGAGGTCTTATGTTTTTGTCCCCTCTGAGGTACTGCCTTAGTAATGGATGGGAAAAAATAGGAGGTTCCGTATTGTAATGAGCTGAAATGGCAGAGGCATGAATTTTAATTTATGAAAAGGATAGGCCCTTGTCCAGCATCTCAGTTAGGTATTGTAAAATCTGAGGAATATTTGGAACAGATGTGTCAATTCCTTGTGCCTGGTTCCAAGCACAGAATCTTTTCCATTTTTCTGCATAAGATTTTTTGGTACTGGGCCTCCTGGCCTCCAAAATAACATCCATTACTGCTTTAGACAGAGGCGTGCTTTGAATGGTTACATTATCCGCCATGCTGCCAGATTTAGGGTCCTGAGTTGGCTGTGCAGAATCTGATTGTTTCGCTGGGTCAGTAAGTGAGGAATTAGAGGCAATGTCCAGGCTGGGCCTTGAGACAAGCTTTTTAGGATTGGGTACCAGTGCTGGCGTGGCCAGTCTGGGGCAATCAGAATCATTCTTGGCTTCTCTTGTCTGACCTTTAGGAGTACCTTGGGGAGGAGAGGCAGAGGAGGAAAGGCATATACTGTTAGGGTTTTCCAGCTGAACGATAGAGCATCCACTTTCCATGCTTGCTTGTGATAAATCTTTGTGCAGAATCTCTGTAGTTGGCAGTTGTGGGGGGAGGCAAATACATCTATGTCTTGGCATCCCCATTCCTTTGTTATCATGCTGAAGACTTGTGGATCCAGTTTCCACTCGTGGGGATCCATGAGGTTTCTGCTTAGTTCGTCTGCCAGAGTACTGTTCTTTCCTGGCAGGAATTGTGCTTGCAGGTGTACTTGATAAGTCGATGCTGTATCCCACAAAGTCATGGCTTGCCTGCATAGGGGGTAGGAATGTGTGCCTCCCTGCTTGTTTATGTACCACATGACTGTAGTATTATCCGTCCTTATCAGTAGTTGTCCTGGATGGAGTAGATCCTTGAAAGCTGTCAGGGCATTCTGAACAGCTAGCATCTCTTTTTGATTGATATGTAGATGCATTTGGCTTGTGGACCATGTGCCCTGAATACATCTTCCTGCCATGTGTGCTCCCCAGGCATAATTTGATGCATCTGTTGTTATTGACTGTCTGGCTGTGGGTAGAGTGAATGGCTGTCCCTTGTTGAGGTGACAGACATGTGCCCACCATCGAAACTCCTGTTGCAGGCAAGGAATGAGGGTAATTAATGCTTCCATGCTTTGACAATGTTGAGTCCAGACACTTTTTAGGTACCACTGAAGTTTCCTCATATGCAGTCTTGCATATGGTATTAGTAGGATGCAGGATGCCATGAAGCCCAAAGCCTGCAGAATTTTTCTTGCAGATAACTGGGTCTTTGTTGCCAACATTTTGAAGTAAGAAGTTAGTTGCCTTTGTTTGTCTGGCATGAGATAAGCTATCTGGGCAATTGTATTTAGGCTTGCACCCAGGAATATTATCTCTTGAGCAGGTACTAGTTTTGATTTCTTTTCGTTTACTGTGTACCCTAGGCAAATTAATAATCTTTTTACGAACGCCAGATGCTTTAGTAGAGTGTCCTTGTTGTCTGCTTGTATAAGGCAGTCATCCAAGTAAGGATATATTTGAATTCCTCTTTGTCTGCAAAATGCAATTACTGGTGCCAGGCATTTTGTGAAGACCCTGGACCCAGTAGATAAGCCAAAGGGCAGAGCAGAGAATTGGTAGTGCACTGAGCCAGCTATGACTCTGAGGTATCTTCTGCAAGATTGTCTGATTGGGACATGCAGGTATGCATCTTTTAGGTGCAAATTTACAAGCCAAGCCTTCTTGCCCAGCAAGGGCAGAAGCTGCTACAGAGTTAACATTTTGAATTTTGGAACGTCCAGAAATGTGTTTAGAACAGACAGGTCCAGTATTGGTCTCCAGGCTTTGTCCTTTCTGGGTACCAAGAAAAGTCTTGAGTAAAATCCTTGTCCCTGCTCTTGTTGTGGTACTTGCTGAATAGCCCTCATGTTCATAAGGGATGAAACTTGTTTTTGTGCCTCTACCCATTAATTGTGTGGCAGGTTTGGCATACCTCTTGCCTTTGGCAGGGTGTGAAAGTGGAACCTGTAGCCCTGGGACACTATATTCAATACCCATTTGTCCTGGGTGATCATTTGCCAATTTTGAAAGAAAAGTGCTAGTTTTCCCCCTAAGGGGGCTGCAAGAAGATAAGTGCTTGGTGCTGGCAGAGACAAGTCATTGGGACTGTTTCCTGTATGTCTGTGCTTTGTCTTCTCCACTTTTGGAGGTAGAAGCGCCCCACTGTTTAGGCCTGTATGAGCCCTGGGGCTGGGATCTGCCTCTGGGACGTCTGTATCTGTCTCTTTGTGGCCTGTCACTGGAAAGGACCGATTCTTTGTAGGCCAGTTCCTGCTAAATCTTGGTGGCTGAACCTGTAAAAATTCCTTTACTGTTTGCATAGATTTCGCTTTGTCCTCCATTTTCTTCAAAACCTCCTCTGCTTTAACACCAAATAAGGTACATGCTGTAATGGAGCATCTAGTAATTTTGCTTTAACATGATCAGGTAGAATCTGTTCCTTTAATCAAGCATGCCTCCTAATGACAGAACCCGTAACTGCGGCCCTGCAAGAGGCCTCCAGAGAATCAAAACCACATTGCAATGTATGCTTTCCCACTTGTTCAGCTGCATGCAATAAATCCTGCATTTCCTTATTTTCTGCACAATCAGAATTTGTCAACATTTTCTGTTTTAACAGTGACATTAAGTATTGCTGATATTTAAGCATATGAAATTGACAATTTAAAGCCCTCACAGCCAAAGTAGCAGAAGTGTAAACCTTTTTCCCCCATCTGTCTAGTGCCCTTGAATCCCTGTCAGAAGGGATAGGGTTTTTTGCAGTAACGGCCTTAACCCCTTTGGGATCCTGAGAAATAGTTTCTGGGTCAGCAGCAGGGTTTTTATAAAGAAATTTTTGTGAATCTGGAACCCTGTAGTATCTGTCTAGTTTAACAGGAGCTGGAGGTAAGAAGTGTGGAGATAGGCCGGACTCTGAAAATACATCTTCTACAATGTCTAGCACAGGGGGAATAGCAAGAGGTCTGTGCTAAGGAAGTAAAAGAAAATCTCTAAGCCTTTTCTTTGATTCTGAGTAATCTTGGCTCTCCCAGTGGAAGTGCTCACTCATGGTATGCAGGGTTTCCCCAAAAGAATAATCCTCAGGAGGAGAGGCTGAAGGAATGGATTCTTCAGCATCAGAATCCTCATAGGGAGGAAGAGAGTATTCCTGTACAGAAGAGGAGTCAGAGGAAATGGAAACCTGATCTGAAGAGTCACAGTATGTCTCTTGCCTAGGCCTCTTATCAGGAGGGGGATGGGAACCCCTGATCAAGGTAATAAGGTCTTCGGCCATTTTGATCATCTGTTTCTTAGGCATGGAAGTTTGTCCTGGAGAATGCTGTACTTGTTTCTTTGTCTTTAAAGCTGCTTTAGTCTTTGCTTTAGAAGCTGAAGTAGGCTTTACATATAGCTGTGTAGGTCTGAAAACACCCTCAGAAACCGATGCCTGCTCAGCGGCTCCGGACCCATCTGAGGGAATGATTTCCGAGTGTACAATACCTTGAGTATCCAGAGGCCTAGCTGGCTCCACGTGGGAGTCATCAGCGGCCTGTGGCTCTGAGGTAGTGGGCGTCAGGGGCTGCGAAAGCACCTCACTGAGAACCAGCGACAGGCTTAGCGGAAGCCTCGTCATCGGTTTTGGATCTTGGATGCCTGTCCTTCTCTTTTTCCTTCCGTTTTTTAGAAACTCCAGTTGTCGGCTGTTCCGACGGCATTATATAATTGAATTTTCGTCCAAAGTAATGAAAAGCAAAATCAAACCGACGCTTAATAGTGCGTTTGTTGAATCTAACACAAAACAGACAGCTAGCAACGTTGGGATCAGGGCCTAGGCAAGGAATACAGTAAGAATGAATATCCTTATGAGGTATTTGCTTCCCACAAGAAATACAATTGTTAACTTTTTCTGACATTGGTCTGTTGCAAGAAAAAAGTTTCCCTAATGGGGTACTTAGCTTTAATGAAGACTTCGGTTATGAAATTCTTCTGTGAAAATCTCAGGAGTCGGCTGACATGCTGGAGGGATAGATTCCTGTCCCAGAGACTTCCCATACTCTGGAACAGACTACTATCTATGTCAAACAGAGCTCCTCATTAGCACTCTTCAAGAAAAATCTTGATGATTGGATGGGTAATAGGAAATTCACCCCAGGGATCACTTCTGTGGTTCTGCTTGACCGGGGCACAGGAAAATAATTTTCTTGGGTGGCGAAAGCCAGGGTACATTTTTGGCTAGGCTTGTATAGGCCCTAGGGCCAATAGCCTAGTACCTACCTATGAACTTGCGAACTGCTTTTGCTTCGGGCACCATGCGGCAAGAAAGACTGATGAAAATGGCGTCGGCTGCATCTTTTATACCCCTGGTGCACTGACGTCAGGGAGGAGGCGACAGCAACCGACACCGGACCTAGACTTTGGAATTCTGGCCGACTGCGGGTAGCCTGCCAGCAGGATAACCCAAGAGTAATGACTGCAACAGTGAAACATGATGAATATCAGGATGAAGCTTGTTAACAGCTCATAGCCTTAATCAAAGATGATCACTGGACTTGGACTTTGTTTGTACCTCTTGTGCAGGAGTCCTTTGTACTACTGTTATTCCACAGTGTCAAGAAACTGACATTATCAGAAGTGTCCAACAGAATGTCTCAATTCTTTGTCACACTGGTTCCAGGTCACTCCATTCAAATGTCTGACAAACACTAACAAGACACAGCGTGGCCTTTGCTTCACTTGGCCACAATAACAACTGATTTTCATTTGTTATAAACTAGCAATTGCTTACCTTTAGGTAAACAAGTCTAAATTTCTGTCATGTTAAGGGCATGACTAAGCTAACAATTTCATAGGTAACAGACCAGTATGTTTGGTTAAAGTCTTGAGACTTAATCTCAACTAAGAACATGCTTTCAGAATTCAAAATATACACTGTGAAGAAACAGCAGTTCTGTTATGGCTATATAAATGCAAATGGCCCCCGAAATGACTGAAAATTCTACAACAACATTCAAACACGTCACTACAATTAACATTTCTCATATATTTTATCAGATTTATCAGAGATTTCTTAATTCCAGAGTTGTGTTACCACCAATTATGTAGTTATTGTGAAACTCTACAGATGGTTAGAGCTACTGTAAGTACTACTCTGGTTTACTAGGTTCAAATCCCAGGCATACACAACCTTGAATTTCTCACCTCACTTTTTTAGCACAGGAAACAAACTGGCTTTGAATGTTCTTCTTAATAATTATACCCCCGTCACTTCTCTCCTCACAATTATCACACATTTGCATAACTCTCAACTAATATGAGAGGCACAGCACTATAACTTTGCCCTAAGATTTAGCTAGGCTGCTCCTACAGTCAGATCAGTTTATAGAAACATACTTTATAAAATGCATATCACTAACTATGGGGGGGGGGGTCTAGTATATAAAGACCTTCTATTGTGAAAAATAAAGTGCTCCTCTTTCAGATCTTCTGCCATGATTTTTAATGTTTGGAGGTGCAGAGCTATATATATTTGCAATATGGCTAATAAATACAGGAGCCATTCATAGCAAGTGTGCTTGTCTCAGTGGGGAGCAAGAGATTACCACACTGGTGGACCAGCAGCTTTCTTCTCTCGCAGTTACTTTCTTACCAGAACTGCCTTTTGTAGGAGATTACATATCCATACAGAGACGCTGCCTCACGCATAACATGCCAGCTCTACTGCTGCAGAGCCAACACTTAAATGGCAGGCCTAGTCAAGTGGCACTGCTTCCTTCAAATGCTCTACTGATTCTGCCCAAGTGAGACAATGCCTGAATGAACGTACTTCTTTTAAAGACCCAGTGACAAAGTAAAGTGACACCACCTCCGAAGGGCTTGTGTCATCCCAACCTTTCAATGAAGCTGCAATTGGTAATGAAGTAAAAAGACTGTCTTACCTGCATACAGCCTCGGAATCCCTGCTGCACCTCTCCGTTGTCACCAAACACTCCTCCAAGGCTTAGATTCCGTAGTTTGAGCCCATGAAGTTCAATGCCAATATAGTCCATCACCTGTAACACACAAACGTATTTCATCATTTCGATTTAGTGAATGAGTCAGCCCAGAGTGGCAGTGACAATGTAGCAGCAGGGCAACACAGAATGAAAATTATGTATGAGGACAAATATCCAAAAATATGAAACATAAGACATTACGGTCATGGGGGGAGGGGTTGGCATAATGGTTATGGTCTTTACCTCACCGAAAAAGGTTTGATTCTGACCTTTCACTATTGACTAGGCTTGTGATGGTCTGTAACTGCCAGCTTACTATTTTCCCATGAAACTATGAGAAGGATCGTTAATAACGAGTGTCAACAAGTAACCACACCATTCACTGATAGAATGCAGAGCAGCCAAATCAAGACGTGTGGAATTCACAATGATAAAAACAGGAACTAGTCAAAGAATGAATCATATGCAGCACCCGAAGTACACTGACCACAAAGCAAAAAAGACTGAGGGTGACACGGAGTGAAGAAGCAGAGATGAGGAAGGGCATCCTGGGAAAACATCTAACTGAACCATGAGAGAAGACAACACAGCTGTATAATAACCTCTCACAGCAGCAGGTGTTTAAGAACACTTGGATCAATGCTGCAGCAGCATTCAGAAGAATGGAGATTTGCCAAAGGTGGGCATCCTCCCATCCAGACTGACTTTGGACATCCCTTACACAGACTGGTGATTTGAATCCTGGTACAAAACTTTCTGAGCCATTTTTTTTCATTTCCCCATTTCTTCCTTTCCCCAAGGACCTTGCCCAGTGGCTTCTCTGCCTTTGCCCAACCAGGTAACAACAGCTGGTATTCCTGAGCTAAGTGAGTGTCCTATGGCCTATTTGTTCCTACTAGGCAATCCCACATCAACCCTCTGCTCCTTGGCAGCAGTAGAAAGTAATCTAGCCTGATTATCCTGGGGGCAGCCTACTCTATCCCAGTGGGAGCACTCACACTCGGCTACTCTATTGAGGCCACAGTCACTACCTCCTGAGGAGAAGCTTGCCTATACAAGCTACTTCTTTCCTCAGCTACTACTGCAAATGCATTATTGTAGTGTGAGCAATGCCAGCTGAAAATTCCACTGAATAAACACCTAGTGGTCCCACTAAATATCATCCCTGTGGTTAGCCACAGGCAACTTCTTCCCACCCAGGATGGATAAGTCAGCAGTAACTGGTCACTCCCATCTTTCTTTGCCAGCTCCTACTGGCACTCGAGTCAGTCGGCCGCAACTGCTCATTCCCATCCTCCTCGGCCAGCTCCTACAGGCACTCAAGTGAGTTAGCAGTGACTTCACTCCATGTGAATCATCATTAACTGGTTACTCCCATCCTCCTTGGCCAACTCCTACAGGCACTCGAGTGAGTCAGCAGTAACTGGTCACTACCATCCTCACCGGCCAGCTCCTACAGACACTTGAATGACCTGGCAGTAACTGGTCACTCCTATCCTCCTTGGCCAACACCTATAGGCACTTGAATGAGTTGGCAGTAACTGGTCACTTGAGTTGGCAGTAACTGGTCACTCATATCCTCTTTGGCCAACTCCTACAGGCACTCAAGGCTTTAGCTGAACTGGTGTCTTATGCAGCATAGGCAGGGCTTTATTCCTCTATAACAAGACTCTCCACTTTCCCTTTCTTTAATAATAAAATGGCACTCTGAGATAGACCAGGAAATAGTGAAGGATCTGGTTTTCCATCCAGTGGGAAGTGCAAGGGGCCACAGGTGTGACGGCTTCCTTACAGTGATATAAGAGACCTCAGTAGCAGCAGGAGGACAGGGGCTGTTTGAGTGCCTCTGCAGGGCTGGTGCCATTGGTCCTATGGGTCACTGCTGAATTTCAAGGATACAGTGCCTCTAATTTTTTTCCTGTCCACTTATGTGCATCTTTTTTTTTTTTGAGGTGGACACTTGTGCCTTCCTGCTGCTGCAAGTCAGCAGACATGGCAACTGAATTTAGCACAGTTGTGAGTCTCTGTTGCACTTGGTACATACAGAGGGGTTCCTGCCTTCCCTTTATGATCTTTGGGTGAAACCCCTAGCCTTCTCATGTCCTGGGCTAGGCAGAAAACATAGAAGACATGGATGTTTTATGCAATATTTGGCACTTACAAGAGCGCAGTACAGTTGTGTAAGAACTTACCATTACAGTAGATGTCCTACTGATCACTGTTGCAGTACTCCAAACAAATGGTTAATCATTGCTGACATCTGGCCGGGGTACCAAAGCTTTAGGTTATCAAAGTTGTGCGTCTGAAGCATGATCTCAATTCATAAGTGTGGGGGGTACATAGGCAGACGTATGAGCATGTTTCTTAGACTATTTCCAAACCGGGAGTCTGAAGACTACTGAGAGAGGGGTAACTGAAAAAGGCAAGTAACCTATCCCATTACCATGTAGCAGAGTAGAGGCTAAAGCAGAGAAGGAGAGGAAGGAAGCTGAAGTAAGGAGAAGAGAAGGCGGCGGATGGAAAGGAATACTGCAACACTTTTCAGTAGGGCATCTGTGTTGTTATGGTAAGTTCATACACAACTGTACTATGTCCCTACTGAAATCACTGTTGCAGTATTCCTGACATACAGGTAATTTCCAGAGCTGTTGGAGGTACAGAAAGAAGGGTGGTTGGCTACTGAGTAGATGAGCTATCAAGTATTCCACATAGAACAGACCTAGCAAAGGCAGCCCTAGCCCTGGAGAGGGCATCAATTTTGTACTGCTTGGTGAAGCTGTGTACAGAGGACCAAGTAGCAACTTCCAAGATAGACATGGTTTCTACTTGAAAAGCACCTGAGGAAGCCACTGCCCTAGCGGAATGAAATTTTGGTCAGGGAGACAAGGACTTACCATAGTGTGAAAAGCAGAAGGAGATGATCTTTGAGATTCAAGTTGCAATAGTCTGTTTGAAGACTAGCTGGCCCAACTTATGGGTCATAAAAGATACAAACAGCTGGTCAGTCTTGCTGAAGGATTTAGTTTGGTCCAGATGAAATCTTAATTGTCCATAAATGTCCAGAGAATGCAAGATTCTTTCCATCCTATTTTGGGGGTTGGGAAAGTAAGTGGGTAGGTGAACAGCCTGACTGAGGGACAGCTCGTTTGATATCTTAGACGTGAAGGCTGGATTAAACCTGAGAGTTACCCTGTCCTTGTGGAAAATAAGAAAAGGTAGAACTGGCTATGAAAACTTACAACTCAAACTCTCCTAGCAGAAGTGAGAGCCAACAGCAGAATAATTTCCCAAGTGCAGAAGTTGAAAGTGGCAGCAGATGCAGGTTCACAGGCAGACAATGTATGATTTTCCATCATGAAATTAAGATCCCAAGGGGAGAGATGGGTTTCCTTGATGGGATAAAGATGCAGAACTCTCAGGAAAAGCCTTACTTCCACTCTAGCCATATGCATGGGGGTGGGATTGACATTGATGACAGACAGGCGGCCTTTTCTAGAAAAGTAAGCCAAGCATGAATGAAGTAATTCACAAAGACATTGAAGAAAAGCCGGGAACAGTGAGTCCTGACAGTGTTTGTGGCACCAATAAGAAAACATTTTCCATTTAGCTGTGTAAGATTTTCCAAAGGTGGGTCTCCTGGCTTCCCATAGTACATGAACAACCTCCTTAGGGAAAAGGCATATTTGAGAAACTAAAATCCTATCAACAGGTTCAAGCTGAGAGAAGGAGGACTTACATGGAGCAGCAATCGTTTCTGTTGAGTGATCATGTCTGGTTACAATTATTTTCCTGTAATGTCTCTTTGTCAGGTGAAACAGCAGGGGAAACATATGTTGTCTTGACCAAATGGTGACCAGCAGAAGGAGTTTGGGTGCTTCCTTTGTGCTTTTAGAAGATTTTTTTGAAAGCAGAAGTAGTGGAGGGAAGGCATAGAGGGACTTGTTGTCCAGTGGAAAGAGAAGGCATCTGCCTTGCAGGCGGAGGGACAAAATTCCCTTATGCAAAACTTGGGGAGCTGACGGTTAGTTGGAGAAGCAAAGAGGTTAATCTGAGGTGTGCCTCACTGAAGAGTTACCGCCTAACAAACCTACCTGTTTAAGGTCCATTCATGGGGGTCCTCCAAGGAGCAGCTTAAGGAGTTGTCCAGCACATCTGTCCTGTGAAGGAATGTATATGGCTGTGAGGGTGATGTTCAACTGGGTGGCAAAATTCCATGTCTCCTGTTCTAAACTGCAAAAAGACCTTGAATGGTCTGGGTTTCCATAGTTGGGAGAAGGTCAGCAGAGTTTGCAGAAGAGCCTTCATTTCCTTTAGACTGATATGTTCCTTCGGGTCTACTATACATGTTTGAAATTTTAGGAAAGCCGAAACCCATATGGCCGAGACCATATGTTCGACTCCTAAAATTTCGAAGATGTAAAAAAAAATAAAACACACAACATAAACCTACTTTTTAAATGCTAGCAGGGGGGGCACACTCCCCATAACTTAAATATACCAACTCTGAGATCACACTACAGTGCAGAAATGGAAATCTTTCCATTCCACACTGTACGGAGATACCAGTTCCACATGGTCGGCATTTCAAATGTCGATCATATGGTCTCGGCCATATGGTCTTTAACATTGTGAAATGTCGACCGTGTGTAGGATGCCCATTAGGAACTGCATTTGCCATCTGCCCTGTACCTGGTGTGATCCTGTCCATGTCCCCCATGCTTCATCTGTGCCATCTGCCCTGTACCCGGTGAGATCTTGTCCATGCCCCCATGCTTTGTCTGTGCCATCTGCCCTGTACCCGGTGTGATCCTGTCCATGCCCCCTATGCTACATCCATGCCATCTGCCTGTACCCAGTGTGATCCTGTCCATGCCCCACATGCTTCATCTGTACCATCTGCCCTGTACCCAGTGTGATCCTGTTCATGCTCCCATGCTCCATCTGTGCCAACTGCCCTGTAACCAGTTTGATCCTGTCCATGCCCCCATGCTTCATCCATGCCATCTGCCCTGTACCCAGTGTGATCCTGTCCATGCCCCCTATGCTACATCCATACCATCTGCCCTGTACCTGGTGTGATCCTGTCCATGCCTCCCATGCTTTGTCTGAGGTGCCTGTGTAAACTTCATGACGAGAAGCGGTGTAAGAAAGGAAGTCCTGGGATGAGATCTACCTGCTTTGTCCACCACAGTCTGGGATGACATCAATCTGTTCTGTCCACCAAAGTCTGGGATGACACTGAACTGTTCCAACCACCAAAGTAGCCCCTTTTTGAGACATGGGAGGAGGGGGAATCCCATTGCCCAAGGGTGGGAGTGTTGGGACCACACAGACTTCAGATACATTGGAATTTCGTGTGAAGTCTGTCCAGGGGAAGCATATGAATGGTAGCAGCCATGAAAGCCAAGGTTCTTAACATCTCCGTTGCTGTGCACTGTGTTGCAGAGGAGAGAGTTAGGAAGAAATTGGACAGACTATAAACTTTCTCCTGATGAAGGAGAACATCCATTTTCTTTGTGTCTTGTCTGCAACCCATGAAACTGTGCTGGAACCATGTAGGATTTTTTTTAACTGATTGTGAAACCCAGACTTGGCAGGAGTTGGACAGTGAAACCTAGACACTGAAGAAGGACTCCTGGAGGGAGAGCCTGGAGCAACAGTTCATCCAGGCAGGGAAAAATTTTAATTCCCTTGGTACGACAGAATGTCACCACTTAAGCCATACACTTTGTGAAGACCCTTGTTGCTGTGGAAAGACCAAAAGGCAGATCAGAAAACTGAAAATGCGATAAACCAGAGAAAGACCTGAGGAATTTCCTGTAGGAAGGACAAATAGAGACACTAGGAATGCCTGGGAAAATGAAAGGGAAGAGTGTGGGAAGAAAGAGCATTTTCACAGCTGGTACTTTCACGAAAAGGTTTAGAAGAGAAAAGTGTAAGATGGGCATCTATTGTCTTTCTTTTGTGGCCCCAGAAAGATTCTGGAGTAGAACTCTTTTGGGAGTGATTCAATGGTGCCTTGATTCAGGAGGCCCTGAATAATGGGGATGAGAAGAGATAGCTGGTTGTGAGGAGGATGTGGCATACCTTTCACAGGGGGAACATTTTCCCAGTACATATCATAACCATCCTTGATGTTTGGCAGGACCTATTTGTCTGTGGTACCAGATTCCTACAGGGCCAGGGAAAGTGGCAGTCTTTTTGGAAAGAGGAGTTAAGGGGCTGACAGCAAGGGAGAGGATGCTGCGAAGACAGTCAGAGACTTTTATTTCCAAAGGAAGGCCTCTCAGATGGAGGTTCCCGAAGAGGTTTGTCAGAGTAGCTGTTCCCAGAGGTTTTCTTGTTTTTTGAGTTGCCCTAGGATATATTTTACAGCATCTAGGAACTGAGGAGAGTAGAATCAGCCTACAGTCTTTCCTTGGTCTTGCAGACTTTTGAACAGACCGACCAGCCTGAGGACCAAACAAAAATTCTTTGTCCAAAGGGGAAATGAGGAGTTTTGACTTGAAATCCTCAGGAATAGGCTGGCTGTATAGCTATGTATATCTGTGAATAACAGAGCCAGTAGCTGCTGCCCTAGAAGAAGCATTTCCAGCACAGTAACTCCACTTAATGCTGTGTCTGGCTATTTCAGTGGCCTGGGAAAGCACGTTCTACATTTGTTGCTTTAATTCTGCAGTTTGAGGATCCACCATTACCTTATTCAAGGGCTAAAATACCGAAATCAAATATTTGACCTTTTGTTCCAGATAGTTAATTACTAAAAGGCTAGGGTAGAAGAGATATAAGCCTTCTTTCCCCACCTACACATAGCTCTGCTATCCTTGTCTGTAGGTAGAGCATTAGCACTGGACAGGAACTCAGAGGATTTGCCTGAAGAAAGAGACATTGCAGAAAGGTCAGCCACAGGATCCTTATACAAGCATTTATAGTCATCAGGTACCTTACAAAACCTATCTGATTTTTTAGGAGCTGGTGGCTGAGAGCCTGGAGCTGAAAAGGCGGACTGGAAGGTGTCCTAGAAAGACTCGGGTATAAGAGGAATGAGGGACAGAGCAGGAGTGACAATTTCCAAGAGGCTGTAGTACCTCTTCTGTAGATCAGAGGTCAGAGGATTGTCATTCAAAATGCATCGTCATGTTCCAGACAGTCTCCCCAAAGGAAGCTTCCTCAACAGGGGAATCCAGAGATGAGGAGTCGTCTTCATCTGAAGAAATGTGTCTAGGAAAAGAATAGTCTACAGAGTAGTCAAAATCATAATCTTGTTCTTCTTCAGAAGAGGAAGATGTCATAGTAGATTTTTGAGGAGTAGCCTGTGGTTGTGGGCATTCAAACCCATAACAGCTTTGAACAAGACCTGGGAGAAATCTCTCCACTTCTTTTCCCTAGCTGCTGAGGGAGAGACAACATGTCCAGCAGATGTTTTTTTTTTCTTTTTTGGCATGATATCCACCTGGATGAGATGCAGAGGTTTCGGAACCCTGCCTAACCTGTATTAATGTACCTGGGAACTCTTCCCTAACTCATATTTGAGGAACACCATGAAGACCCTCGGAAGGGATGAGTCAATGAGTCACGGGTCATCATACAGATCCACAGTCTGCAAGGCCTCAGGAGCCATACTGGCTTTCAAATGAGTCTCAGTAGTAAGAAACTGAGAGCTAACCTGAAGTACCCCAGGTTCTACAACCTCAGGGGGACCTCTTAAGTTACTTCTTTGATGGAAGAGGGATGTCTGGGGATGCTGATTCTATCTTGGACTGGGCCAGGCATTTAAGATGTTGAGTTCCTGGAAAGGTGTTGAGAGATGAAAGCCTCAACCCAAGAGTTTCAGGAATGAACAACTGACAAATGCAGCAAGATCTGTGGTCGTATTCCTGACCTAGAAAGAAAAAGCACTTAGTGTGCAAGTCCATGTACACAATACGCCTACCGCACTTGCATTTATTCCCTCCTCCTAGCTAACAAATTTGAACAAAAAAAGCATAAGCAAAAGAGGCAAAGGGAGGTTCCCCAATGGGGCACTTATCTGAGAAAACAATCGAGTGAAGCAACATTACCAATGGCCAAACAATGAGTCTAATAGATGTATGACCTCCGTTTGGGCAGCAGAGAGAAAGTCTGGGGTACATACTATGTCCATCTAAATACCCCTACACTTACGAGCTTCGGTCATGAATCAGATGTACAACCTCGGAAAGGTAAAACTTTAGTATCCTAGCCAAAAGTCAGCAGTGACAACCCGTACTTCAGGAATACTGCAACAGTGATTTCAGTCAGGATATCTTGCAAGCTTCTCAGGAACAGAAGGCATAGAAGATATCACGCTTCTCAGGAACAGAAGGCATAGAAGATATCACACACATCAGTGACGGGAAGTCTGTTTCATGACTGTCCTCTAACAGATAACTATGGCAACAATCATAAAAAAATGCAATAAAAAAGGGTTATTGGAACAGGGTACTTATCATTCAATGCTCTTCAGCTGCCTACCTTGGTCAATGCTGATTGTGACGCGCTCTTCTTAAACAAACTCCTATGGTAAAATGGTGTGGCCAGACAACTCCCTAAATACCAGGTATGTGAAGACATCTGAGGAAATGCAATGTCAGCCCAGTCATAGGGGAAGGGTGCTCAGCTCTGAAAGTCAAGTCAGTTATTGAACTCGGCCAACAGCAGAGATGGCTTTAAGTTTTGACTGCAGCATTGACCCAAAAAGAATATCAGAAAGCACCTCCAGTAACCCAAAGTTTTGAGGTTTGACAGAATAAGCTGCAGTGGGTATTCAGGTCATCCCTATCTTCGAATCCTAGACAGGTATTCTGGTCATCCTTACCTCTGTGTCCTAGACAGGTATTCTGGTCATCCTTACCTCTGTGTCCTAGACAGGTATTCTGGTCATCCTTACCTCTGTGTCCTAGACAGGTATTCTGGTCATCCTTACCTCTGTGTCCTAGACAGGTATTCTGGTCATCCTTACCTCTGTGTCCTAGGCAGGTATTCTGCTTCTCCTTACCTGCATATCCCGGATGCATATCATTTTCATTGTCAAAACTAAATTTCAGCAGTTTACATAAACTGCATAAATACCATTGGGGGGGGTCTACTTCAAATGCAGGGGCCATGCTATGACTATGTTACAAAACATCCAGCTATGCATTAAAACAGACTTTAAAGAGTTAAAATAAAATAATGTCCATGGCACGCAGAAGAAGAACTGGTCATTACCTGATGAAGCCCATAATCAAACTCCATGATGGCTTTATATCTGCTCTCCTCACCATCTCGGCTGCTTTTCAGTTGAACTTTCAGATGGTGCCAGTCCCCATCATTTACCTTCACTTGGTCCATCGCAACTGTTAGGATATGGCTGTTGTCTTGGTAAACTGATAACAATGCATTGCCTTCATTCAGCTGTGCAGAAAGGGATCAAAACATTATAAACAGTTAGTGCCAAAGGGTTGAAATTGAGACACATGGGCCGGAGACAAAAAGAGAGCAGCAAGTGTGTGCCCCAATAAGCAAACTCATAACTGCATCAACACTAATGCACCTGGCTACAGAAAAAGTGACCTTGGCGAAAAAAGTCTGTGCACCAAAGTGCAACACCATCATAAACTCAAAGTCCTTCTTACTGTCTTAAGCAAAGAGAATGAGGTACAGTGACTCTGAGCAACAGACCGAATTCACTAAAACAGCTGGTAGAGAAACAATACCTCGAAAACAAGCATCTGCCAGTACTAAACCTTCCTCCACTCTGAAGGTACGTACAGCAATGACTGTGGACAGGAAACATTCGGCAATGCAAAAAAGAAACTGACATGAATACATTTATTTATTTAGTTAAGTTTTTTGTTTTAAATTGGGGCACTGGACTAATCCCTAAAGGACTTGTTTTAGCCTCAGCCTGGGAATGACACTCATTACATGGCACATGCATCAGTAGGAAAATAAATGTGAACAAAATCAAAGCATAGCAAAATACAAACTTAACAGACAAACACAGCACATCATTAGACTGTTGCACACAGTTATAGTAGCTGAAAACATTAGTTATGTAAAATCTTACCATAACTATAGATGTCCTTCTCTTCCATGTTGCAGTATTCTTACTGTGGGATCCTCCACCTCAGATGACCCAAACGTCCAGCTCATCTACCAAACCTTAAGCCTGATTGCTGTCCAGTGAGTGAGACGTCAAACATGGGCCATAAATGTGAGGTCTGCATGCACAGACCTCAGAAATGACTGCCCAGTTGGACAACAGACTAAGGAATACATAAAGGTGCCATCTAGACAAAGTAAATGTACTGAAGGGGGTAGGTGGGAAGGAAGGAAGGTATACTGCAACATGGAAGAGAAGGACATCTATGGTTATGGTACAATTTTACACAACTAATCCATGTCCTTCTATTCTCATGTTACTGTATTCTCACTGTAGAAGAGAAGGACATCTATGGTTCTGGTAAGACTTTAAACAACTAATCCATGTCCTTCTATTCTCAGGTTACTGTATTCTCACTCTGTAAGAGAAGGACATCTATGATTATGGTAAGATTTTACACAACTAATCTAGGTCCTTCTATTCTCAGGTTACAGTATTCTCACTGTGGAAGAGAAGGACATCTATGGTTCTGGTAAGATTTTACACAACTAATCCATGTCCTTCTATTCTCAGGTTACAAAATTCTCACTAAGGAAGAGAAGGACATCTATGGTTCCCATGTCCTTCTATTCTCAGGTTACAGCATTCTCACTGTGGAAGAGAAGGACATCTGTGGTTCTCGTAAGATTTTACACAACTAATCTATGTCCTTCTATTCTCAAGTTACTGTATTCTCACTGTGGAAAAGAAGGACATCTATGGATCTTGTAAGATTTTACACAACTAATCCACGTCCTTCTATTCTCAGGTTACAGTATTCTTATTGAGGAAGATAAGGACATCTATGGTTCTGGTAAGATTTTACACAACTAATCCATGTCCTTCTATTCTCAGGTTACAGTATTCTCACTGTGGAAGAGAAGGACATCTATGGTTCTGGTAAGATTTTACACAACTAATCCATGTCCTTCTATTCTCAGGTTACAAAATTCTCACTAAGGAAGAGAAGGGCATCTATGGTTCTGGTAAGACTTTACACAACTAATCCATGTCCTTCTATTCTCAGGTTACAGCATTCTCACTGAGGAGGGGAAGGACATCTATGGTTCTGGTAAGATTTTACACAACTAATCCATGTCCTTCTATTCTCAGGTTACAGTATTCTCACTGTGGAAGAGAAGGACATCTATGGTTCTGGTAAGATTTTACACAACTAATCCATGTCCTTCTATTCTCAGGTTACAGTATTCTCACTGTGGAAGAGAAGGACATCTATGGTTCTGGTAAGATTTTACACAACTATTCCATGTCCTTCGATTCTCACATTATAGTATTCTTACTGTGGAAGAGAAGAACATCTGTGGTTCTGGTAAGATTTTACACAACTAATCCATGTCCTTCTATTCTCAGGTTACAGTATTCTCACTGTGGAAGAGAAGGACATCTATGGTTCTGGTAAGATTTTACACAACTAATCCATGTCCTTCTATTCTCAGGTTACAGTATTCTCACTGTGAAAGAGAAGGACATCTATGGTTCTGGTAAGAGTTTACACAAGTAATCCATGTCCTCCTATTTTCATGTTGCAGTATTCTTACTGTGGGAGTGTGCCACAGCTCAAGAAGAGGAAACAGTGGTGGAGGAAGCTGCAGTCTCCAGGAATCTATGCAGGATTTCCCTTGCAAATCCTGCCCTGACAATGGATATATTGTCCAATTTGTAATGTTTGGTAAAGGACCGTGTGACTGCCTCCATAAGGGTAGCTGTATCCAGGCCTTGTAGGCTCCTGAAGAGACCACCACTCTTGTAGAATGCACCTTAACATTGTAAGGTAAGTCTTTGCCACGTTACGAGTAGCAGAAGGAAATAGTTTTTTTTTATCCAGGAGGATATAGTTTCCTTTTCCAGGGCCCTGGCATGGAAGGACACACAGAACTGATTGGACCTTCTAATGGCTTTGGTCTTGTCCAGATAGAACCTTAATTGTCTGTGGACATCAAGGGAGTGGAGTACTCTCTCACTGTCATTCTGAGGAGAGGGGAAGAAGGTGGGTAAATGAATGGACGGATTGACCCTTCTAGCTGAAGTAAGGGCTACAAATTGGACAGTTTTCCAGCTGCACATCTGCAGAGAAGCAGAGCTTGCTTGTTCAAAGGGGCAATAGTGAGTTTCTCCAGTACATAGTTCCAGTCCCAAGGTGGGGGGGGATAGATTTCTCTTGCTGGTCTAACGTGGAGAACTCCTTTTAGGAATAGTATGACATCCAGCCTGGAAAGAACAGGTGGATCCAAAGGTAAGCAAGATGAAATGGCAGATAAGTGGACTTTCACTGAAGAATATGACAGTTCTGATTTTATGAGCTCACACACATAGGCTATGACTAGTGGAACATCTGCTTGGAAGGGGTCCCTTTGCCTTTGGAACACCATTTGGAAATCATTTTCCATTTCAAAACATAAGACCTCCTGGTAGTGGGTTTCCTGGCCTCCTGCAGAATGGATAGCACGTCCTCAGAGTACTGGTGTTTGAAGGGGATCAAGAGTTTATCACCCACAGGGTTAAGCAGAAAATCTCCAGGTGTGGATGAATGACACATCCTTTCTGTTATGTGAGCAGGTCCACCTTGTGAGGCAACTTGTGGTGATTGCCCTTGGGAAGAGAAAGAAGAAGGGGGAACCAATGCTGTGTTGGCCAACAGAGAGTCACCAGCAAGATTTTTGGCTTGTGCTTCTGGATTTTTAGAAGGACCTTCTGAAGGAGTAGGAAGGGAGGGAAGGCATCCACCCTCCAGGCTAGTGGGGAGGGGTCCCTGGAGCAGAATAGCTGCAATTGTCTGTTCTGGGGGCAGGCAAACAGATCTATCGGTGGTGTGCCCCAGTGGTGGACAATGTCTAAGAACACATATCTGTACAAAATCCACTCGTGATGCTGACAGAATGATCTGCTGAGGGCATCCACCTGATGGTTATCCTGGGATGGAATGTAGACCACCTGCAGTGTGATGCTGTACTGAGAGGCTAGCTCATATGCCTGCATTACAAGCCTGCAGAGTAGGTAGGACCTGATCCCCCTGTTTGTTGATGTACCACATCACAGCTGCATTGTCTGTGAAGATTTGGAGGGAGGCTTGCCTGCATTAAGAGGAAGGAAGGTCTGTAGGGCTAGATGGAGTGCAGTCATCTCCCTTATGTTGATATGTTTTTTTTTTGGAGGGAGAGGTCCCATTGAGCCTGCACCTTGAGGCCATTCATAGTGTCTCCCCACCCTAGATCTGAGGCATCTGTGTGCATGCATTGCACTGGTTTGGTGGGTTGCAGATGTAGGCCTGGGTTCTGGTGTACTTGTTGGATCCACCACCTCAACTCTGTCTTCAGGCAGGGTAGGAAGGGTACCTGAAAGTCCAGGGCGTAGCTGTGTTGTGACCAGACATTTTTAGGAACCACTGGAACTTTCTCATGTGCAGTCTGGCCGTAGCTGCCATGAGGCCTAGAAGATGCATGAACTGCCTGGCTGAAATGTGGGTGATCGGGAGGAGCTCATGGAAGTGGTTAATTAGGGAGACTTTGTCCTGAGGAAAGAAACCTGTCATCAAGTGGGTTCTTATCCTGCAGCCAAGGAAGGTTTTGGCTTGGGCTGGGGCGAGGGATGATTTTGTCAGGGTGAAGGTGAACCCAAAGCTCTGAAGTAGGGACATAGCAAACAGTAAGTGGTTCCAGAGAATGCTTTCCTCTACTGCTAGAATGAGGAGATCATTTAGGTAGGGATAAACTTGAATGCCTTTTGTTCTGCAGTAGGCTACTGCTGAATTTAGACACTTTAACCAAAGGGCAAGGCAGTAAATTAGAAGTGTGAAGAGGGTCCAGCAAAATGCAAATACTTTCTAGAGTCTGGGTGGATGGGAATGTGGAGGTATGCCTCCTTCACATCCAAAGTGGTCATGAACGCCTTGGGTGGCAACAGTGGGAGAAGGCTTTGAAGGAATAACTTTCTGAAAGAGGGGACCTTCAGAAAAAGATTTAGGAAGGACAAATCCAGTATAAGCCTCCAAGGGCCATCCTTTTTTGGCACTAGAAAGAACCGGGAGTAGAAATCCCTCCCTTCTTGGCCTGAGGGAACTCTTTTGATAGTCCCTTGGGCGAGTAGATCTTGGATGATCTGGGAAATTAGATGTAGTTGATTTTTGGGTGGGAAGGGGATGCCTTGTGGTGGGGGCTTTTCCTGCCAGGACATGAAGTACCCTTTTTCCACTATTGCTAATACTCAGTGGTCTGAGGTGACTTTTTTCCAGAATGGTAGACAGTGAGAAAGGTGGGAGGAGAGAGGAAAGTGGCTGAGGCAGTCACGTATTTCTGTTTCTATCTGGAAAGGGCTGCCTAGGGTAGGTGGAGGAGGGACTGCCCAGGGGAAGGAGCCTTTCTAGACCCTTTTCTGTGTGGAGAGGAGGAGGAGGTGGATGGGGCTGAGGCTGGGACCCTCCTGACAAAAGTGGCCTTGGCAGGCTGTCTGTAAAATTTGGGGACAGGAAAGACCAATAAATGTTTGTGGTCCTGAAGTTCTTTGTTTTTTTCCTGGAGGCTTTTGAACAGTTCAGCAGACTGCTTGCCAAATAGGAATTTGTTGTCCAGTGGCACATCTAAGACTTCGGTTTTAAAGTCCTGAGGTAGGGGCTGAAGCCTGAGGCATCAAAGCTGCACTTTGAGTGTCTGGCAACCTGTGATGCTAAAGACAGCTTAGATGCTACCTGAGATTTGTTGGGAGAGTCAGGTATGGAGGAAAGCAAGGTGGTTGCTTCAGAAGCCAAATCTAGGGCAAATTTGACCATGTTGGTCTGATAATTGATATCCCTGAAGGCCAGCGTGGAGGATGTGTACATCGTTTTCCCCAGTCGGTCCATGACCTTGCTGTCCTTGTCTGATGGTAGAAGAGAAGAGGAAGGTATTAGTCTGGACTGCTCGTCAGGGTCACTGCAATGACTGCAGGATCTGCCACAGGTGGCTTAATGAGGTGTTTGTGCTCATCAGGGACCTTGTAAAACTGGTCAGGTCTTTTGGGAGCTGGAGGCTATGACTTGGTGGTCTTAGAGGCTGATGCAAATGCATACAGGTAAGTTGGAATCACAGGGGGAATTGTAGAGGGGGAAGGTGACTCCACCTGGAGTAGTTCAAAATACCTCTTTTGAACCTCAGTCATCTGTGTGGCATCGCAACTGAAATACTACCTCATTTTGGTAATTGTTTCCCCAAAAGAAATATCTCTGGGGGGGGGGTCTCCCTCTAAGGAGTCCTCATCTTGGGAGTAGTGGTCCAGAGGGGAATCTAATTGGGATGTGTAGGTTAGAGATTCTTCTGAGGAGGAAGAAAAGGAGTTTCCTCCTGAGTATGGGTGGGATGAATGGAAGCAGCTGAGGCTGGTGTGGGGCTGACAGCAGGCAATGTCGCAACAGCAGAGGCTGTGGACCTAACAGCCATAAAGGCCTGAACCAAGGACTGTGAAAACGTATGCCAGCCTGGATGGTCCTCAGTGGAAGTAGGCAAATGTTTAGATTTTTGCTTCATCTTGAGAGAGGTAGTCTTAGTTGAAGTAAGTGGAGGTGTAGGCCTAGTATCAGGCGTCTGGCCTGTGCGAGAGGATTCCATTTCCAGAACTGTAGGTGGGCATTCAGCGAAGCCTGGTTCACCCTCAACCTCGGCCGAAGCCGATGTCGGAGTGACCTCTGAGGACATGCATACCACGATTTCCAAGGTGGCTTCCACAAAGGTAGCCACCGAAACCACCAGTTCTACCAGATGCCTCTCAGCCCCTAGACTGGTGGCTGGCAGGAAATCCAACATTGGAGGGGTAGAAGTAGTAGACCTTACAACCTTCATCTTCTTTTTAAGAGGCTCTGCCTCCACGGCCGACTCTGGTTCCATACTTAGGGCTAAACACTTTGCTGGTTATTGAGCTAAAGTTTTAGGGCTGCCAGACGACTACAAAGAGTTTTAGGTATGAACGACTGGCAAATGCTATAGCTGGTATGGTCATGGTCTTGGTGCAAGCAGAACAAACAAAGTTCATGTAAACCCTTGTGCGGAATCTGGTGGCTGCACTTACATTTCCCCTTTCTACTGGACATCGGCTAAATAAATAAGGGGCAATAGCAACCAAAGCTTAAGCAAAAGAATAAATTCCCCAATGGGGTACTTATCTGAAGACATTTCTGGAGCGAAGTGATCGATCTGAAGTTTGACTGTGGCAGAGAAGTTCTGAGGTCTGTGCGTGCAGACGTCACATTTAAGGCCCGTGGTTTATGGTCCTGCGTATGATGATCCACACACCTGGCAGCAACCAGGCTTAAGCTTTTGCATAGGAGCCGGACATTCGGGTCGCCTGAGGCAGAGGATTCCAAATACTGCAACATGGGAATAGAAGGACATCTAGTTTTACAAAACTGTCTACATGAAAAGTTAATGCCATGCACAAGTGCTGTACAGTGATTTACTGACAATTTGCCAAAGAACTGAAAGAAAAACATCATAACCACGATGTGTTCCGAATAAATGACTTTACTGCTAAATGCTATTTAAAAATATTAATGTACACTTGAAGTCTTAAAGTAGTGTTTTACCAAAGAAAACACAGTGTGACTATGAAAAATAGGATCTCTATTGAAATGCTGATACTCAAAATGCTGACAGCTGAAAAGCTGAAAAAAAGACTGAAAACCTGGAGAAGACTAAATCTGAATCTCTCTTCTCCTTAAAATGGCTTTTTGCAGGGGGCTCCCTGCACTTCTCACACCCCCTGAACTTATATATACCAAGATCGCCATACCTTGAAGAAAAGGGAATATTCTGAGACATGGCATCTCGGACTTGGTATATTCAAGTCCGAGCTTTCAGCCATTCAGTCTCTGCTTTTCAGAACTCGCTCTACCGGGTCCCAACATTTCAAATGGTTATCTGAAAAATATTCCAGTTACAAATGTCTTCAGCCATTCTAGTCATAATGGTGCTTCAATGAAAGATACTTTGAAATATAATGGAGAACACCACTTAAGGAAAAAACACTCCAAAAGTCTACAAAAACAGAAATCGAATATAATTTTTTTAGACTACACAATTTTCTTTAATAAGCTTTATTAATGACTTATATACTCCTGGAAAAGGCCAAAAAGACACAGCAGAATGCTGACTGTCTGCACAGGGGTGCCAAGAGTTCTAAAACAGCCTCATGCTAGGAGATCCAGGGATGCCATCGGATGACCTCTTCTTGTTCTGGGGAGGGGGTGAGGATAAAATGTTAATGAGGAGGTAAAGCACGGCAATACCTTGACACAGAGTGGACATGTTCCCATCTTAGTTATGCAATAAAACAGATGCAATGGAAGATACAGTAAGGGGCATGGTCAGAAAATTCCCTGATGTTATGACCACTGTTTACATCCGGATAATCTCAACATCCCCTCTCTTTACTTTCCCTCTCAGACTCATCAGACTCATCACCTCTCCTGGTGACAGTTAACCTTTGAGACAATCAAGGGAGCCTCTACTGCCCTCCCCTCAACAAAGGGGTTTGGTATAACGGGTAAGACAGGAACATGGTGCAGAGTTTGATTCTCACCTTTGAAACAGAAACTGACTAGGTTTAAAATGACCTGCAAGGATTGCTAGGGTAATACTTGCCAATGCACCTAATTTATTTACTCCAAATACCCCAGTGCCTGTGCAAATTTTCTCTAGCAAACCCCAACCCACTCTTGCCTATTTTCTATACCCCCCACATGCAGTCATACTAGTAAATCTTTTTTTCCATTCCTGTGCTAGCTTAGTTCTTACAATTCTTTCCACTAAATTTGAAATGTAATATTCTCTTTAGTTGCTGTTATCTCAAGGACTTCCATACAAAATCCTCGTATCTCTTTTTCACTTGAACTTACCCCCCCCTTGTTTCATTCATTTCCACTTTGATTTCTAATCTTCTGTTACAGTCTATGTATACGAGCCTTCACTACACAGCTGTAAAGTACCCATTCAAATCAGGTAACCCTAAACCATCTTGCTTTACGGGGACAGTCAACTGAGTCCATACAACTTCGGCCATCTTTCCCACCTAAATACATTTCGTTGGGTCTTTATTAATCATCATCAGTGCTCTGGCTGGTTGAGATATATATATAGCTAAAAGAACTAAACATTTATTTATATATATATATATGTATATATATATATATATATATATATATATATATATATATATATATCTAGAAGGACTAAACATTTATTTATTTATATATATATATAGCTAAAAGAACTAAACATTTTCACTGCTTGTATCTTACTATTCATACCAATAATTAAGAGTCCCAGCTTCTCAGTTTTTGTACTATTTTTTGTTTGAAAGATCATAGGAGATTACTAGGTTATCGACCTGGAGGTCATTTTAAGCTTACCCATTTCATCCCAATGTAATACTACAGAAATGACAGTCAATACCCAAGACTGCATTTAGTGATGACTGCCCATGTCCAGGAGAGTTGTGGGCTCTATCTCCAGTAAGAATTTACGGTGCCCCATCCACTTGTCCAGGTTCCTCTTGAACAGTGTCACAGAGGTACTCTGTTTCACATGAATTGGTAGCCTGTTCCAAAGACATGGCAGTCACTGGGAGATAAATCTGTGCTTCCAGCATGTCCTACTTAATTTGCAGGTAATATTTAAGTCATTGGAATGAGTAGCTGTAGTCCCTTTTGATTTATGGATATGCTCCAAGTTCATTAAGTTTAGGTCTTGGATTGCTCCGCAGGCCAGGCATAAGTCTCCCATAAGAGGTATATGATACGGAGTAAAGTGACAGGGATTTTAGTTGGTCCGTGTAAGGCACATGTTGTATCCCCTTGATCTTCTTTGTTAGAAACCTCTGAGGTCTTTTTCTGCATATCCCTAGCTGCCATATTTAAATCCATTTAATCCATACATCTAAACATTTCATCTTATCATGTCCCCATAAGAAAGGGAACTGCTGAACCAATTAATGTGTTAGTACATAGTTGAATACTACAGACTTTGTTTTGTCCTTACTTATGTTATATTCTGAAAAGACTTGTAACTGTCTGAAACTGTTCCACAAAACCAACACATCCTTTTTTTGGATTTAGCAAGTAGAAAACAATATTGTCTACAAATAAAGCTAACTCTGCTTGACTACCATGCTAGTTGTATTCTTGAATTTTTGAGTCTCTCATTTTCTTTGCTAACAGCTCAAAGCATAAAGCAGGTAACAAAGAAGAAAGAGGACATCCTTGCCAACTGCCTCTGTTCAAACACACCCTATCAGAGCGGAACCCTCCTACCTTTGTTTTTGCCTCTAACCCCTCATATATGTTCCTTTTCAGCCCCATTACTCAATCAGAGTAAGCAAATGCTACCACTGCCCTACTCATAAAATCCCAGCTGACTCTACTGAATAAAAACCCATCTATGATAGCAGTACACCCTGCCTTCTTCTGGATTAATATCACTCTGTTGTCCATGACAGCAGTAAACCTTGCCTTCTTCTGGATCAATATTGCTCTGTTGTTCTACTCCACAAATCCACACTCATCCACATCTTAACAATTCTGACAACACCGTTGCCATTTGTTCAGCTAGTACATACAATTTATAATTAGGGTTTAAAACTGAAATGTGTTTATCTGAAGCTGGAGCTGATGGTTTTTACCCACTAGAGGCAATAAAGCCATCACAGCTTTGTTACCCCTCCCGCTTTTAAAATACTGAAAAGCAAAACTTTCTTCCCTCAAGTCTCCTGCACAGGAATACCATATGTTTCTGGAGACTTCCCTATTAATTGATGATACATCACCACTTTTATGTCATCTCTTCCTGTCTTAGCTGTTAGCAGTTGAACTTCATCTTCCTCTAGCCTTGACATAATTAAGTTTTTCAAAAATATTCCCTTTTCTGCTTTTTTGTGGTTCCTCTACAGAAGTTCATAATATTTCTAAAATATCTTAAATACCTCTACAGAATCTTTGGTTGTTTTTATTGTCATAGACTCCCCACATTTAGCATCGACCCTTGCGACGTTCTGTTGCCCAAGTTGTTATGCTACAGTTTCTTGCACTCTGGAGTTACCAAAGCTTGTTGTTTAACAGCAATCTTTGTAAACTCGTGTTTGTTGTCATCCATTTCCTACATCTGCATCCCCCATCTTTCCTTTCTTATTTCTACCATGTTTTTAAACTCCATTTCACTTGTCCCACTACTTATCCTTTCTAAAGTAATATCTATATTCTCTAATAACTCTTGAATCAATTCCAATACCTACTCATAAAATTCTTCTCTTTTTTAACAGATAACTAGGAAAGAGCCAGTGTCTCATTTTTATACAGAACCCTGCGTCCTTACCTTAGTTCTTACTGCTGCATGAGCTATCAATTAAACATACATGCTCATGTGAAATATCATTTCTAATCAGTCAAGCCCAGTTATTGTTTTTGGGGAAAATGTAAATTCTGTCTTCAGTTCACATCATCCATGCCAAATATTCTCATATATTTCTTCAAAAATCTACCATCTTCTGTTCCACTTCCGCTCTAGGTCACCTGATACTTCATCATTATTGCAAATCAGGCACCGGTCCCCAACCATGAATAATAGTCCCTGTTGAAAGATGATTATTTCTCCCAAAAATCGGTTTCATACCAGTAATTTTAGGTGAAATATAAATACATGCAGCACAATCTTCCTCACCTGCCAATAGCCCTTTACTACCTCAAATCTACCATTATTGCCTTTTCCCCTAATCTGTGACTAATGGGGCCCATCACACAATCGGTATTACCTCTTCCCTTTTCCTTTCTCCCTGATTCCGTACTGAATGTTCTGCTATATGCTGTTATATTTAATGCATCAAAGAACTAAGGATGCTAAGGAGTTAGCTACTTACTCACTTCCCACAGCTGCAGACTTTATTTTGCACTGAACTGCTTGCCAATGTATCTTTAACAGTTAATTACATTGTACTTTGCAGATATCACTCACAACACAAAGTAGACTTCTCAAGATGAACTGCTTGCATCTGCAAGCGCCCTGTCTCCAACTAAATACGTGTAAAAAGCTATTAATTTTGCAAGTGCAAGAATGAACTGCCATTTCCATGTTTTTCTATCACTTTCTTTTGTTTTTCAAGCCTGTTTGCTTATAATTCCTGTCTACAGCTTAACTCATGTCCTCTAATGGAGCTCTTTTAAGTTTGAACTCCTAAATCCCACTGGGCATAGCCAAGGTCTTTAAAAATGAAGTCATTGTCTTGCATTCAAACAGATGTTAATATCTCTAGAAACATAACTGTCACTAGAAAACTATAAATAAATTATTCATCACAAAGTAACCTATACAATAGTTGCATCCGTTCATTTAATTCTGTTTTAAACTGGATTTTATAAACCACAACAAATATGAATTTTGTAATGTTACACAAACAGCTTACAATATTTCAAGCAACACACATTGCAAACGGCATTTCTTTGTACAGCAGAGAGCTTTAATATGAGGCTATGCAATTCTGTCTCTGGTACTTGATTGTTGAGATATTTAGAGGAATATGCAAATTATTACACTTCAAATAAATAGCACACAAATAATATTAAATCTCTCTAGATCTGCACTACACAGAGGTCAAATATAAATACAGTTGTGTCTGACAATGTGTAAGCTTTAAGATGAAATATTTCATACCTTGTATGTACCATGGGTTTAGAATTATAAATGCAAACATGAACAAGCAATACTTGACACCTAGAGGCGTCAATAGGATGTAACTGCAGAAACACATGAAAACATCACGAGGCTGTAATGATTAAGGACAACAGCCTACACACACCCATCTCTATAAAAAGGGGGAGTCATTTTATATCTCCCGCAGCTCAAAATAATGTTACATTAGCTTTAACAGTTGTCAACCCCTCTAATTTCTTTTCCCAGCCTTTCTTAACTTGTTACAGTGTAAAGCCTAGATAAGTTACCACAAAGAAAAAGTACTTTATTACTTTAATACCACTATCTCATACAGCACATATATAGCTCCATCACCTCACTTTTAAAATACAACTGACTGCATATTATACATACCTGCTGTATAATAACTGACATTGTGAAATACAACCATTAACAGGAACAAAGACTGTTTGACTTATTGTTACTCCTTCAGTCTCTTCAGTGCCCTGTCTAATCATATTATCTAATGGAATTGATGGTTTACAAGTCCCCAGTTTATTTTCTAATTTCACATTCTGCTGGTCTTCTTCCTGGTCAACTCTGTCTTCCACACCAGTATCTAGCTTAAGTCCATGGTACTCCTAATTGTTTTTTTTTTTAAACCACACAAGGAATTACATTTGGAAAAATGGAAAAAGTGTCATTGGTCTCTCTGTGAGCTTAGTTACTGTCAGAAGAATGATAAAGCTGAGTTTCCTTCAGCTGTTTACCTCACTCTTTGTTGATAATACATTGTCATTTCTTTCATAGCCTAGTCTCCATCCAAAAATGTATTTGATCCTCCAGGAAAAAAAGATATTTTGAAGATGGTTGAATACAGCAACTTGAATCACACACCTGCCTCTTAACATCCCGGTTGCTGGGTTAGACTGCTTTTCTTCTGTCTGATGTACAATGAATAATTATTTTCCACAAACACTCTGCTGTCCCCAAGTTTTAATATTTTTCCCCTTCTGCTACAGTTTTGTCAGGAGCAATTATTCCTGCTGGGATGGCTGCTTTCACATGGCCCCAGGTTTGGAGCAAACACTGGATGTGCCCTTTCAACTAACAAATCCTGCTGTGGAACAACAATCCAGGTGCTTATTTGTATTCTCATAAAAACGCAGTACATCCACTCAAGTTTCCCTGGTATAGAAAAAAAAATTCAGGTTTTCTCTGCATGCTCGGTCTTCCAACTCTGTTTTGAAACATCTCTTCTTGACAAGCTTGATGGTCAGCCTGTTTTGCCTCCATTTCAAACTCTGATCTCAGCAGTTTTATCAGCTCATAGCTACTTTATTTATTTACTTATTTTACATTTGTTAACCAGGTAGAGCCTGGCTGGGCAAGTAGCCCGTTTTCAGCGGAGACCCGGGGAGAAAATAATATAATAGTACAAAAAGATTACAAAAAAATTTTTAAAAGATTTACAAACAAAATACAAAAAGTTTGACAGTTGCCAATAATCACAATTTACAAAAAGGGGAATGTAAAACAGAAAACATTACATATCCTAAGCCTTACTACAGACAGTGATATGAAACTCATTAGATTTAAAACTAAAAACCACTGTGGTATTTGTGTTTGGTAGAAGTAAAAGAAGAAGACAGCAGAATAGAAAACATTTGATCGAAGGCATAATAAACTAGCCAGGGGTATTACAGGAGCATTGCCATTGTTGAGTAAAGTATTCCTTTAGGAGTTTTTTGAAACTATGACGATCTGTGTTTTTTAAGACATTCTGGGGTAATAGGTTTCACTGTTTGGCTACTTTGAAGGAGAAGAGAGAGTCACCGAAGTAGTTATGGGACTTTGTTACCTTGACTATAAGTTTATCGGATGATCTACGGGTCCTGGGGCTGGTATTTAGTTGCACTAGGTTGGAGAGGGCTGGGCAGTTTTCAGGTTTGTGGATAATACAGTGGGCAGTGGTGAGTTGATTGACCGATAACAGATCGGTAAATTCAAGCCAGTGTAGTTTTTGTAGAGCAAGGCAAGGATGGCTCCTGCTGGGTATATTAGCAGCAAATGTTGCTATTTTGTTATAGCAGGAATTAAGTAGATGTAAATCAGACTTGCACAGGTTAGTGAAAAGTTGAGAACAGTAGAGAAGTGTAGATAGGAGGTGGGATCTGGCTGTACCTACTCTGGCATTTTGAGTAAGGTTTGGCCCTATATAGTGCACCAAGTTTGATGTGAACTTTCTTAATTGTGAGTGATATGTGTTTATTGAATGTTAGGTTGTTGTCTATTGTTAGTAGTTTTGTTTGGTTAACTGGTTCTGTTATACTGCCATTAATGGAGTAGATGGAGAGAAGAGGTGGTTTTGTTTTGGATTTTCTTTTAGAGAAGATCATTACTTTTGCTTTGTTTGGGTTTAGGAGGAGATGAAGTTCATTTAGATAATTTTTAATATCCAATAATGACTTTTGCAGTTTATCTTGGAGTTCTTGGGGTGTGGGAGCAGAGCAAATAAGGGTAGCATTGTCAGCATAGTGAATGACAGAAGCAGATTTAGTGGCAGTGTCTAGACTATTTGTGAATATAATAAAAAGAACAGGGCCAAGGATGGAACCCTGAGGAATGCCTACAAAGACTGGGAGGAGTGTGGAGAGTTTATTATCCCATTTAGTTGCCTGTTTAGCAAGGTAGCTAAAAGAACCAGCTGAGAGCTGTAGAGTTGACATTGAAGGAGGCTAGAGTGTTAAGTAGTAGTTGGTGGGATACCGTATCAAAAGCTTTGGACATATCAAAGAATGTAGTAGAGACTAGTTGTCCATTGTTTTTGAGGAGCTTGATGTAGTTAGTGAAACTTATAAGGGTTGTGGAGGTACTGTGTTTTGGACAGAAGCCATGCTGTGAACTAGATGAGAGGTTATTTGTAGTGAGATGGTCTAGGGGCTGCTTATGGATACATTTCTGTAAGACTTTTGGCCAGGGGTGAGAGAATGGCAATGAGACGATGATTAGAGAGATCTTTAGATGAGCCGCCCTTGTGGAGGGGGATTATATGGGATATTTTCCAGAGTATGGGGACATATTGTTCTGCGACTGAACAACTGATTAGGATAAATACTGGATAGGCGATGGAGCCTGCAGCAGTTTTTAAGAAGTCATTAGGGAGTTGGTTAGCTGATAGACAGGTACGTTTTAGTTTTGATAGGAGTTTTTTGATATAAGAGGTTTGTGTGGGTTTAAAAGAGAAGTAGTTAGTAGGAGTAGGCACTGTAAGGGGTTGGTTAGATTTGTTGTTGTTTAAAAGTAAGGTGATAGTTGTGATGAAATGAGAGTTAAATTCGGATGCTAAACGTTCAGTGCTATTTGTTGTAGATGGTGCAGGGGTAGAGGTTTTGTTAGGGTTGAGAAGGTAGTTAATGCTTGCCAAAATTTTTGTGGGTTATATGTTTTTGCTGAGAAGCTAGAAAATACGATTTTTTGTCAGATAATATTTGTTTCGTAGTTAGGTTTCTTAGATGTTTGTAAGAGGTGATGTTTTCTGAGGTTCTGGAGGTTTGATATGCAGTCCAGGCTCTATCCCTTTTTTTAATAAGAGATTTAGCATCTTTGGTTATCCAAGGTAGGTTTTTGGCTTTGGAGCAAATTTTTCTTCTTGGAATGAGGTTATTATGTATTTTGAGGAAGGTATCATTAAAATATTATACACCTTGGTCTAGGTGGAGTGATTTTAGAGGTGACCAGTTGCAGTTTTGCAGTAGAGAATTTAAGATGTAGGAGAAAAGTTTTGTTCGTTGTGTATGTGTTTGAAAATGACATTACAGGGGGAGCGAATGTATTTCCTTAGAAGAAAGGCAGGGGAGTGATCAATGAGAGAATCGGGGAGGCACCCAGCCTGGTGGGCTAAGTTGGGCTTACTGGTTAGTATCCAGTCTAGAATAGATTCTTTCTTAGTATGTATATCGATTCTAGTGGGGAAGTTTACAGTTTGGGTGAAAATGTATAAATTGCTAAAGTTGGAGTCGTCAGATGAGCAGGATAGCCAGTCCAAGTTGAAATTGTCTAGTACTACAGTTTTTTGGTTGAAAGCAGAGGATGCCTTAGATAGGAGACTTTCAATGTTAGGTAGATTATTTCCTGGTGGTAGGAAGGAGGCAGTAACTATGATGGTTTTATATGGATTTACTTCAGATTACATGGTTAGAATTTCTGCTTTTGAAAGATCTGGGGGAGTACAGATTAATTTTTCAATTTTGAGGAAATTTTTATACGTGATGGCAATGCCTCCACCACATTTGTTCAGCCTATCTTGTCTAATAACATTATAATCACTAGTATTTCCTCATCTTTAACGTGGGTTTAGCCATGACTCTGTAATAATTACTATATCAGGAGTCTAGGTAGCTAGTGCTGCATGAAATTTACTATTTTCTTTGTGAAACTTCTGAGGTCAAATTTAGTGATGCGCAAGTCTGATTTGGAATTTTTTAGGAGAAGAAAGTGGAGGGTAGTATTACCAGGTGTGGTGGGTGTTATTGGGTGGGGTGGGAGTAGTTGTGTGGGTCCTGGGTTAGGATGTATGTCAGCTTGGAATTTGATTTCTGTTAGTGAGTGTAGAAGGAGAGAGAGTTTGAACTTGGACATTAGTCGATGTCGATGAAAGAAATCTGGAGAGGAAGGAGGGTTGGGGGTATGGACATATTTATGGTGGAAGAGCAACATGTTAGAGTTAGTGTACAGGTTAGAACAGATGTGAAAACGGATATTTGGTTTTGCATGCTATGTAATAGTGGGGAGTGTAGGAGAGGGGTAGTGTGTTATGTTTGATGTGAAGAAGGCAGGGGAGTGGGAGACTAGGTAGGGGGTAATGAGTAGGAGACAGATGCTCAAAACAGTGATGATAACTGACATGGTGAAATAGTAGGGAACTAGGAGAAAATAAGGGCGGGTTGGTGTCTGCAGTTTAGTAGAGAGAGAAATATACTGATACAGTGATGTGGAAACAGTGCTATATGAGACAGTACGGGAGACAGTGCTATATGACAGGATTAAATAATGGAATGAGCCCAAGCGAAGCGAGGGCAAATGGAGTGGAATGAGCCCGATCGAAGTGAGGGCAAATGGAGTGGGATGAGCCAAGCCCAGAGGTAAGCACAGTCCAGAAACAATCAGTAAAAAGTCTGACGGAAAAAGGCTATGTACTGTTAAAAGTAAGACAAAATGGGGTTTTACTGTGTAGTGCTATCAGGTAAGAAATGTCTTAAAGCAGGCTGATTAGTCCAGCATTTAATAGACATAAATTTGTTGAAAACTAACAGATTCTTTGAAGAATAGAGGGGGGGGTCCTTGCTGCCAAGCTGCTTCACAGTGTACCAACTTGCTAGAAAGATATGCTTTAGAAAAGGATAAGCCAACATACTTTGCAGAGAAAAAAAAAGACGCTGCAAGGTGAGCGATAACAGAGCTGTATGATGAGTGACTTTCATTGCAACTGTTTATTCAGTATGCAGGACATTTAGCAGTACACTGGCAGTATGGACAGAAAAAGACAAAGCTTGGCTGTTAGCTGAGGAGATAAAAAAATAAAATAAAAATTGTTACCAATTATGATGTTTAGCACACAGAAGACAGAAGGAGGTATTTTAGAGAGGACAGAAAGAGAACCTCAAACAATATAAACACTTAAGTGTTGAGACTACCACATTAGCATTCAGTCTAGCACAGTAGTTCAGATGCAACACTACACACAATTTAGCTTTAAAATGTTGCTAAAATTAACATTAAATATACTTTGAAAAAAAACATAGTTAATATAGATGTGCAAACAGGGTGAAAAAGATTTGTTACATTCCTGTGAACATAGCAGAACAGATGGCCACAGCTAATCATCAGGTATACCTGTTGCAGTGAGCATAATATACTAAAGCATAACTGAATTCTATGACAAGAAAAAAATAAGAAGTCGCTAAGAGGAGGTAAAACATTTAGCAAACAATTGCATTAACCAATGGATAAAACATACAGAAAGATAGCTTGGCCCACTGTAAGACAGCTAAAACTACTGGGGTGGAATCAGGCACAAGGTATACAGTGCAGCACTTACAGTTATTGAGTTTTAAAACATAGAGCAGGCATCTAGTCAACAAGTCTAAATAACTGTAATTACAAACCTATTTGAACCAAGCAAAATGCATAGTCATACCCTTCGGGAAAAACAAGGTTACCCCTAGCTACCAAATAGGTGGCAATCCACTGAGCACAGAAGAAGTTATCAGGGACCTGGGGACCCAGGTTGATAGTAGTCTGTCATTCGACACCCATGTAGCTAAAGTAGTTAGGAAGACCTTCTACATTGCCCACCTTATCATGAAGGGATTCTCATCTAGATCAAGGGAGGTCATAGTCTCCCTTTACTCATCACTCATCAGACCAATGATCGAGTACAATGCCCCATTCGGAATGTATCTGACCCGACACTTGCAGCAGCTGGAGAGGCCACAAAAGTTCCTCACCAAAAGGATAAAGGGTCTCAAAAATCTGTCCTATGCTGCCCGACTGAAAGAACTCCAGCTCTATTCAGTCGCCACCGCTTGCTCAGAGGTGACCTTTGCCTAACATACAAGGCCATGTCAAACCCAGATTTGATGAATATGCTTCACCTCAAAAATCTAGATCCATCAGAGCCACAAGGGCGGAGACTTAAACCTTGACACGGCTATTAATAGGACGTGCTGGAGGGATAGATTCATCACCCAAAGACTCCCTATGCTGTGGAACAAAATCCCGGTACATGTGAGGCAGAGCACCTCGCTGGCCTTGTTCAAGAGAAATCTTGACCAATGGATGGGAGATCGCAGATATACCCCAGGGATTACCTCAGTGTCACTGCTCGACAGAGGCACAGAAAAATAATGGGTATAGTTCCCCATACTAAAGGGGTGGCCTAAGCCACAAAACGATGGGCTAGGCTTGTAAATGCCCTCGGGCAGATAGCCTAGTATGAACCTATGAACCTATGAACCTATAAATACAGTGCAGCATTTACATAATGAGTTTTAAAAAACAGAGCAAGCCTCTAGTCAACAAGCAGCTTTAATCACAAAAATATGAGAAACAAGTAAAAAAAAACCTTACAGAGCTTCTTCTAGTTTTTCAACCCTTTTGTCATTTGACTTTATATACTTCTCCAGTGTCTTGCTTATTTTAAACACCTATGACTGCACTTCATTTATTTGTCCTCTAACTTACGAAAAGCTACCTCCTGAACCAAAGCTATAATTTGAACTGTGTTTTGCTGAACAGCTGCAAACTTGCTCACAGCCGCCGCTTTTACTTCTCCTTTTCTTGTTAAAAGTCTCTCTTTCTTTCTGAAAATGTCATGCTTGCAAAGGACTGATATCAGAGTACAGGCAAAGAGAATGAAATAGGGGGTCCTAAATGAAAGACCAGCACTGCTAGACTTTTTGGTAGAATCTAGAGCAGAAGTTGCCGTTAAAGGAATAATTAGTAGAGCATATAAAATATTGCATGAAAACTATAAGAATCAATCAGATGACCTTAGGAAGGATTGGGAAGAGAGACTGGATATGCAATCAACAAAGAATCAATGAGGGTTTTGTGTGCGTCTCCCAAACATGCAACAAAATCTAAAACATTTCGTTGCCTGGAAGTATTTATATTGGTATTTTTATACCCGAAACAGGCTCCAAAGAATTTTTTCTCAGGTAGACAGCAAATGTTGGAGGTGTATGCTGGGTGAGCAAACTGGAGTAACTAGGGAAATTATTTTTTTGAGCCATAATACAGAATCAGAATTGCCTAGACATAGTAAGGCCTTGCTGAGTCTAATTATGATGGTTGCCAAAAAAAGCAATTACTAGAAAATGGAAATCAAAGTTAAACTGACTTTTCTAGAAGTAACGAAGATAGCTATGCAGCTGCAGTTGGGAAAATTTCAGTCTTTCTCAAGTTTGTGAGTATTGGGGAGGTGTAGAGGAGTGTAGATATGAGATGGATGTGTGCTGTGGTAGATTTAGCCTGTTTAGTAAGGAATTGTTTGTTTCTATAAAGAAAACCCATTTTTTCTGCACTTTCTTTATGGTCTGGGAGATATGGATGTCAAATTTCATATTACAGTAGATTTCGACACCTACAAGTTTAGTGTAGTTTACGGGGGAAATTATGCTTTGGTTCATGGCTATAATATTGAGGGAGGGGCTTGGTGCATTCAGTCTGCAGGGAGAGGCTATGTGAACTGCAAAAAAACAGGAAAATGTCTCACTTTTCTGCACTCTTGGCAGCTCAGGTGCTCTGTTCACTTACTACATGCCACTTTCTCCACCACCGCACCTTCACAACAAAAATAAACAGCAAAGCCTAGTAATTTTTTAGCAAATCCAAAAGGCAATGGTTCTACCTACGTTATGATATTCATGCAACATTATCTACCATAATGAAGAAACGCAGTGTTTTTCTCAACACCAGGTGCACATGTTACAGTAAAAGTGTTATGCATGAATAAAAATGATATGTAGAAATATACCGCTAGAATGAGGGGCTGATGGGAACTACACAAAATATGAACATGTCACATACACCAAAAAGGGAGCATTTTAATATTTACAATAAACAAAATAAGAGCAGATCATGTGACAAGGTGCAGTGAAACATACACCAAGAAAATAAATGCACAGTCACACCTACATAAATGCAGTGATGTAATCTATGTGCTGACCCCACATCTCTCTGCAGTGTAACCATAGTACAAGCAAACATTTCTATAAACATACCTGAAGACTTATTGTTGAAGACTGGCCCACAGCTGCTTGAAGGAGGACGCCACTGCCTTGCCGTGTACGGAACATCAAGCCCATGTACCAGGGCGAGGAAAGGGTTGTTGCAAGGTTATTCCATGAGACTAAACTGTTACCCTGGAAATGCTGGGGGAGTGCCATTACTAAAAATACAGAAAACGAGTGCTTGTTAACTTACCTTTTGGCACACACCAGTTTATTTCCTACATTTTTTCCTGCATCTATTCATATAATTTCTCTACATATATCAACGCTGTCCTACAGCTGTGAGGTTAGTTAAAAATACAATTGGCTTAGTTATTAATTAATTAGTTAATACACATTTGCAAAACCAGCTAGGAATCTGTGCACCAAGCCATGACACTGTGATGACCTTGCTCAGGAATGAAAAAGTAAAGTGGAAAGCCCCACTGGCATTTCCAGTTATTCTAGACCAAAAGGGTTTACCTACTTGCTTGTATATTTCTATTTTTGTTTAACGGAGTAAGCACACTAGGCAAAAATACCTCTTCACACGGGTGACATGAAACGCTGCCTGGTTAAGTACCTTGCTCAGAAACACAAACAGGCAAATGGAGACTGGGTGAATCAAACCCACGACTACTGGATGAAGATTGTTTAGTAGCCGTATAAGCGTTAATCTTTCCCATTAGATTAGCAAACATGGATATTACCATAAATGTTTCAGTACTTTTCAGTACCACACAAACCACATGACAGTGGAAAGGGTCAAGAGCACAAAGTTCTTGGGTGTTCATATCAATGATAACTTATCCTGGTCAGTCCATGTATCCAGCACAGTCAAAAAAGATCAGCCCTAGGTTCTATATAAGCTTAGTCAAACGAGGTTCCCTGGCTTTCGCCACCCAAGAAAATTACTTTCCTGTGCTCCTGTTGGGCAGCGCCACAGCAGTGATCCCCAGGATGAATTTCCTCTTTCCCATCCAATTGTCAAGATTTCTCTTAAAGAGGGCTAATGAGGAGCTCTGCTTGACATGAATGGGTAGCATGTGCCAGAGCATGGGAATTCTCTGGGACAGGAATCTATCCCTCCAGCATGCTCTGTTTATTGTGGTGACAAGGTTTAGGTCCCTGGAGCATGTGGCTCAGTGAGACTGGGATTTCTTTAAGTGTAGCATGTCCATCAGATCTAGGTTAGACATGGCTGTGTGTGTTAGGCAAAGGTCGCCTCTGAGTAGGTGATATGTGACAGAGTTGAGCTGGAGTTTCCTGACACAGACTGCGTATGGCATCTGTTTGAGGCTGGTAATCCTCCTAGTGAGGTATTTCTGTGGCCTTTCTAGTTGTTGCAGATGTCTTGAGAGGTACATGCTAAACGGGGCATTGTACTCTATAATGGGTCTGATGAGGGATGAGTAGAGAGGAACAATGACCTCTCTTTCTCTGGAGGAGAACCCCTTTGTGATGAGGTGTGCCATGTAGAAGGATTTCCTGACTACTGTGGCGAGGTGATTATCAAAGAAGAGACTGCTGTCCACCTGTGTCCCGATGTCTCTTATCACACTTTTGGTGTTTAGTAGGCTACTGCTTATGCGGTAGTTCACGGGTACGGTGTTTTTCCCAAAGGGGATGACAATGCACTTCTTGGCATTGAGCTTTAGGCTATGACTTTGACAACAAGCATCAGTCTCAGTAAGGCCTCTTTGCAGAATGTCCACATCCTTGGGCAAATCTATTATGGCTCCTAGTTTGCAGTCATCTGCGAATTTCATTAGCCAGAGACCAGCTGTATTAGCCTGGACTTCAGAGAAGTAGATACCGAACAGGAAAGGACCCAGGACCAAATCCTGTGGTACTCTGCTTGTCACTGGTCTGAAGTCGGATTTGGAGTTGGCTACTTTCACTGTGTGGGTTCTGCCAGTAAGCATGTTGGACACCCATCTAATGACATATGGATTTATGCCTAGTCCTGTGAGTTCATCTATAATACCAGAGTGGGGGATGGTGTTGAAAGCCTTGGTGAGGTCAAGATAGGCTGTCTGCACCACCTTACCCTCGCCTACTGCTCTGATGACTGCTTCAAAGAAGTCAATCAGGTTTAGGAGGCATGATCTACCTTTTACAAACCCAAATTGAGTGGGGTCCAGTGTTTGGAGGTTACCTATGTCTTTCTTTATAAGGTCCAGGATGATGCGTTCCATGGCCTTGCAGACCAGGCTTGTCAGGCTAAGGCTAATGGGGCAGTAGTTCCCAGGGTCAGTGGTGGCACCCCCTTTGTGGAGTGGGATAACTGTCGCTGTGGCCATTCCACAGGCACATAGCTAGATGGGGTGCCAATAGTTCTGTAGTTCGTGCAGAATGCAGCCTGGGATGTTGTCTGGTCCCATGCTGTTTTCTTGGCTTTGGAGAGTGCAGTCTTTACCTGTGCGTCCATGATCACAGGGGCTTTGCAATTTCCTGTATGGAGATGGGCCCTTTGGAAGGCAAGGGGGGGTAAAGTTTACACTGAACCTGTCTGCCAGGATGTTAGCAATATCAGTTGGTTCAGTAAATGTTGTGGCATTGTGCTGTAATTCTGAGCAGATCTGACTGTTGCCACTGAGATTCTTGACATAGCTGTAGAAAGCTTTGTGGTTGTCTTTAGAATCCATGGTGATTTTATTTTCATAACTAGCTTTGGAGAATTTTATGAGGGATCTCAGCTTCCTGCTGAGGCTGACCAGGGAGTTCCTGCAACGATGGGATTTTACTCTTTTTTGCAACAGTTTCTTCCATCTGTTGTAGAGTTTGTTTATGGCAGGGAACCACCAGATTGGCTTCCTTTCTTTGAAGGATAGCATCTTGGTTCTGTTGGGGATGGCACGGTCCACGCACTCGTGTATGGGCTTATACAGTGCTTTTGTACATGATTCAGCGGTCGTGTCTCATGTTCCATCTGTGTGGGTGATGTGAAGTTGCCCCCTTCTGACTTAAGAAGCATGAAGTTGGCTTTGGAGAAATTTTTTACGGTGGTTTCCTTAATGGGGGTGGGGGTTGGGGGCGGGATATGGATGTCTAGGGTGATTAGCTTGTGGTCGGACCTGACCAGCAAGTAGTTGACCTCTGGCATGGAGCATCTGTTACTCATATTGGTAATGACCAGGTCCAGGATGTTGCTGCCCCTGGTAGGGGTATAGGCAAGCTGATCCAGGGTGTTGGAATCGATGAATTCCAGAAAACGTTGGGCAGATGAGTTAGTACAGGAGTAGTTTTCCCAGTTGATAGTGGGGTAGTTGAAATCGCCCAATGTTAGGGTATTGGGCTGTACCTTAATATTACCCAGTATATCGAGAAACATGGAGTTGCGTCCTGGGGCATGGCGGGGGATCTGTAACAAGCTACAACCTGAACTGCAGTCTTGCCCAGTGTTAATTGTACTTGGATAATTTCGGATGCATTATGTTGAGCCACTAGCCTGGAGGTGTGGATATCCTTTATGAATATGGACACGCCTCCTCCTCCTTTAGTGTTTTGGTCCAGGTTAGGTGGCCAAGAGGTGTGGTAAGAATTGTAGCCTGGTAATGCAGGGGTGCTCTCTAGAGCCTTAAACCAGGTCTCTGTCTCTGCACAGATGACGATGTTGTCCATCTTAAGGAGTGGCTAGAGTGAGTGCATTTTGAGGTTTAGACTTCTAGCATTGAGTAGCATTACCCTTAGATTTCACTTGTTTGTATCTACTATGGTAGTGCGTTTGATGTTTGAGCCTTGCCTAAAAAAGGCACTATAGGGGCAGCAAGAGCCTTAGCCAGATTCCGGAATCCCAGAGGCAACAGGGGCAGGCCATCTCTGGCAAAGCATCATGGACTGCCAATAAAGTCATCCCAGGCAGACAGACACTGGATCCCCTTGGAATGACACCAGAAGCTTAGCCAATTGTTGAAGTCAATCATTTTGTCCATGTACTGTGGTATCATTCTGGGTGATGGCAGGATGCTACTCAGAGCTAGTGTCATACCTGCCTGGACCACATGGTTAGAGAGGTCTTCATGTCTTTTTTCATGTAGTCCAGGGAGGTACGTCTCAGGTCATTCACTCCAACATGGACAATGACAGAGTCATATTTGTACTTGTTGTGGAGTGACCTGAGTGCATGCGTTATATGGTGGATCCTGGCACCTGACAGGCAGCTGACAGTAACATTCTCCTTGTTTAGCCTGGTGAGAGGGATGTCAGTGTGCCTGACTATAGAGTTGCTAATGACTAGTGTGTTGGGTATGTTGTTTTGCCTTATGAGCTGAGGTCGAGAGGCACACTGATTTTGTGGGCTATGTGTTGTTTGGGTAGTGTTGGGGGGGTAGTGGTTGCTTGCATTTCAACTTTGGAGGTCTCTGTTTGGGCAGATTTTTATTGAGAGCTGCAGCAAATGTAGGTGTGTGCTTTGTGTTACTATGTGTGGGTTTGTGTGGTGCAGGTTTTGATGGACTATGTGTAGAGTGCGGTGTGGTGTTTACCTTCTCCTCTTGACTGTCTAGTCCAATCTTAGCTGGAGAGAGCTTGGCTTCCAGTTTGGCTATATAAGTGCATCTCTCACAGGTTGTAGTGTTGGGTGGTAGGAGGAGAGGTTTGTCAGTGTACATGAGGCAATTGCTACATTGCCCCAAGATGCCCAGATTCATCAGGTGGACAGGAGGAAACACCAGAAGCTGACCCTCAGACATGCCTGGTTAGTGACCCTTGGACATGCCTGGTTAGTGACCCTTGGACATGCCTGGTTAGTGACCCTTAGACATGCCTGGTTAGTGACCCTTGGACATGCCTGGTTAGTGACCCTTAGACATGCCTGGTTAGTGACCCTTAGACATGCCTGGTTAGTGACCCTTGGACATGCCTGGTTAGTGCTTATTAATTTAAATAATAAGAACTGATTTCCTCTTGATAAGTGAGGAGAGTTTATTGCTGCAGTAACTTGTAGATTATTTAGTGCTTGCAACAAAATTTGTACAGTACTGAGCACAAAAACAGTTTTGAGTGCTAAAACTAGAAAACTGGCTAGTTCTAAAGGAAATTCTGAAGAGCAGACTTTCTGGCACAATAGTTTAACTGTAGTTAAACGCTGCTGCGCGATGTGCAAAACCGCTCAAACACGGGTTTTTAAACAGAAAGATGAAAGGGATAGAAACAGCCGAAAATGGCCAATAAAGCTACAGATTCTGAGCTGAAACCATTCCTCCAGTGACAGATAGGCTGTTCAAAGCTCACCACTCTCACTGATGAACAGAGAAGCTTCTCTCTGTTAGAAAGGTCTGGGCAACACAGAAACTTACAAACAGCCCAGAATTCATCAAATTCTGAAAACTGGACTCTACTGGTTCTAGAAAGGCTGGAAATGAATAGAGAGATAGGATTTTTTGTTTGTTTGTTTGTTTTCAAAAGTTAAAGCAGATACAGGAATACAAACACTTTTAAAACAGAAAATGGCTATGGCGCTTGAGTGTGTAGCCCTTAACAGTTGAAAAACATTTAAAATGATCAATTAAAGTGCAAACAGTATAAGAATTCAAAAAACAGTTCAAATAAGTAGCAAAGTTAATAAAAAATGGTTGGAATAATGCGGCTAGCAAAAATAAGCAATAAAAAGCAAAACAGAGGTACTTAATCCACTCAAAATCTCCCTTTTTTCTCTCTCTCTGCTGCTGTAGGACTCTGCAAAACACCCAGGCAGGCTCTTTCTGAGGTAATACAAGCGGAAATACCGCGCAAACAGGTTTTTAAACAGAAAGATGAAAGGGATAGAAATAGCCAAAAATGGCCAATAAAACAACAGATTCTGAGTTGAAACCACTCCTCCAGAGACAGATAGGCTATTCAAAGCTCACCACTCCCACTGATGAACAGAGAAGCTTCCCTCTATGTTAGAAAGGTCTGGGCAACACAGAAACTTACTAACAGCCCAGAATTTGCAAAATATGAAAACCGGTCTCTGCTGGTTCTAGAAAGGCTGGAAATGAACAGAGAGATAGGATTTTTATATATGTTTGTTTTTTTTCAAAGGTTAAAGCAGATACAGAAATACAAACACTTTTAAAGCAGAAATATGGCTATCGCGCTTGAGTGTGTAGCCCTTAACAGTAAAGCAGTTGAAAAACACTTAAAAACAATCAATTAAAGTGCAAACAGTATAAGAATTCAAAAAGCAGTTGAAATAAGTAGCAAAGTTAATAAAAAATGGTCGGAATAATGTGGCTAGCAAAAATAAGCAATAAAAAGCAAAACATAGGTACTTAATCCACTCAAAGTCTCCCTTTTCTCTCTCTGCTGCTGTAGGACTCTGCTACAAACATTGATAACTCGGCAGAGCAATATTATAACATCCATAACATTTCTACTGTTGAATTAATGGATGATCAAAAACAACTGTTAAATAAAGGACTCAACTATGTTCCTGGTTTCTTTACCGATGAAGATGATAAGGTCAATGATGTTCTGGCTTTTTGTAGCAGACTTAACCTTAGATAATTTTTTGGTTCAAGGGAATCATCCAAAGATCTACTGATTTCAGATTTTTGAAATCTAACTTTATACCCCCAATGAACAAATATGTATCCATCTTTCAGCAAGCAGTGCACAAAGATTTACATTTTAAATTGTGTCAATCTAGAATTCTTGGTCATAACCTGTCAGTGAATGACAGGCCTTGCTTGAATTGAAAACTAACACCAATATAGTTATTTTCCTGGCAAATAAGGGTGGGGTGGGGGTCATTATGAATTTAGATTATTATCTGGCTGAGGGAAATAGACAATTGTCTAACCCACAGCATTACATGCATATGCCCATTGACCCTACCTTGAGCTTCTACAAAGACATTGATTTGTTCCTCAAAAGGGCTGTTGATGAGGGAATCATTAAGGATTTGGTCATGCAACATTTGGTGGTGGGGGATCCCAAAAAGCAGTATCTTTATTTATTGCCGAAGATACATAAAAGTAAGAATAAACCCCCGGGGGAAGGCCTATAATTTCAGGTATGGGATCTTTGATGGAACCATTATCAGCCTTTTTGACACATTATATATGCTGACATTTTTATGGGATATTTGGAAGAGCAGTTGCTATATAATGATACCCATAATATTTATCTAAATGAGACAGATATTTGGAGAAGATTGCTGGATGGTGTAGCGAGTGGACAGGCAATATTTGTTGGAGTTTGTACAGTAACTAAATGACAACAAGTGGGGGACTGAATTCATATTGAATTGTGAAATTCAACAAATTAACTTTTTAGATGTTATGATCATAAGAAATCCTGATGATACCTTACGAACGCAGGTTTTCAGAAAATACCCCCAGTACAACAGCTTAGGTTCATAGGTAGGTACTAGGCTATTGGCCCTAGGGCCTATACAAGCCTAGCCAAAAAGGTACCCTGGCTTTCGCCACCCAAGAAAATTATTTTCCTGTGCCCCTGTCAAGCAGAACCACAGAAGTGATCCCCGGGGTGAATTTCATATTACCCATCCAATCATCAAGATTTTTCTTGAAGAGTGCTAATGAGGAGCTCTGTTTGACATAGTTAGGTAGTCTGTTCCAGAGTATGGGAAGTCTCTGGGACAGGAATCTATCCCTCCAGCTTGTTGTGTGCCTCCAGTTTACACCCACACCACATCACCAAAGATATGCCCAAATCCCAATTCCTACGTATTAGGAAAATATGTTCTACGCAGGAAGAATTTGATTTATTTCAATAGGACCTTTCTCACAGGTTTCAGGTCAAGGGTTATAGACAGCAGGATGTTGTGTCTGCCAGTGATTGGGCCTCTAAGCAAGTAAGATCACAGCTGTTGGAATATAAAGATAAAGGAAAGAGGGATGATTCAGACCATCAGGTTTGTGACGAATTATGGGCGCAATGTTAATTTGGTTAGGGATGTGGTGGCCAAAATTGGAATATTTTACTAGCCAATGAGGAATTGCATCAGATGCTTAGTTCTAGGTGTGAATTTTCTTATAGGAGGGGTAAAACTCTGGGATCATACTTTTCACATTTCAAACAGGACAGAACCAGGGGTCACTCGGGTTACAAATTGATGATCACTGGGGACAAATTGTTGGGTTCTTTTCTGTGTGGCCAATGTACTTTCTGTAAGTTTATGTATAAGTCTAAACAATTTTCCAGTAAAAACACCAGCCAAGTTTTTGATATAAGATTCTTTGCTAACTGTGGAACAGATTGGGTGATATATTTGGGGTTCCTATCAGATAACCGAAGACACATAATATCGAATGAGTCCTGGTCGAACTTAAAACAATGAAAATGCAAAATAGCGAAATGTCTTTTAAGCAAATTCTTTCCCAGGGAAAGAATTTGCTTGGCCGGGTCCGTTACTTTGCCATTGTCAGCACTGTAGTGTGATCTTGGAGTTGGTATATTTGAGTAGGGGGGTGGGGGTGGGGGGGGGGCAAAGCCTTCCACTTTATGTATTATTTCAATTTGTTTTTTTTTTTTTTTTTTTTTTTTTTGGAACAGCGATTTTTTTCCCCTTGGAAAAAAATCGCTGTTCTGAGCTTTCGAGATTGTAAGCTTTCGCTTACATGGGTTTGATTATTCATCGTTCGCTTTTTTAAGTCTTCGATGATATAATACAGACCCTATATTTGGTCACTTGTACTTGCTGAGCGTTCTATATAGGTCAAACTTCCCGTCCTTTAAGTATACGCATGTCTGAACATTTTAGCAATATATGGAATAAGAGATTAACTAATGCCTTATATAGACACTGCATCTCCAATAATTCTGCCAAGTTTTATTTTACTGTTATTGACAAAATTGAGGGAGATAGAGGCAATAAACTTGGCTGGCATTCTATTCTAAATAAAAAAGAAAAGGGGTGGATAATTAAATTAGGGGGGCTTTTTTCTCCTGGTCTTAATGACCAACTTTAATTTGGTGTATTAGTATTTGTCTCTATAGGATATGATGCAACAGGAAGATGGTTGTTTAATTAATTATTTATTGTGTATAAATGGTGGTTTCTGCATCCATACTCTTATCACTGAAGAAGGTAGGATGCCGAAACTGGGATGATAATGTTGGAACCACTTCAAACCCAATAAAATATACATCCCAAACAAAACCAAGACACAATCGTCCAAAGGCAGGCATCCAGTCTGGTGGACCCCAGCCATAAATAAGCTGTACAACAGAAGGAGGAAGCTACTACATGACAGAGCAAAATACCTAAAAGGGAAGGCATCTCTGATCAGTAATAGCAAAAAACTACGATCCCTCATAAAATCCACCGAGGCCAGCTTCGAGAAAAAAATTGCACAGGACTCTAAAGAAAATCACAAGGCTTTCTTTAGTTATGTTAGGAACCTGGGTGGAAACTTCCAGATATGCTCAGAGTTGATCCAAAATGACAAAAAATATGCTGAACCCACAGACATTGCCAACATCCTGGCAGACGGATTCAGTGCAAACTTCTCCCCCCCTCCCCCACAAAAGAGCAAATAACTATCCCAGCAGAGTGCAGCCTCCCTAACATCTCAGATGCTCAGGTGAAAGCCGCCCTCTCCAAAGCAAAAAACACAGCATCAATGGGACCTGACGGTGTCCCAGGTTGCGTCCTACATGAACTTCAAGAAGAGCTAAACCCTCACATAAAGCTGCTGTTTAATCTCAGCCTTACCACAGGTTATGTACCAAAGAATGGCGTACAGCAACAGTGGTCCCACTCCACAAAGGTGGTGCCTCCACGGACCCTGGAAACTATCGCCCCATAAGCCTGACTAGCCTGGTCTGCAAAGCTATGGAAAGGATCATCATGGAACTCATAAACAAAGACATTGGGGACCTACAGACACTACCCAATTCGGCTTTGTTAAGGGCAGATCCTGCCTCTTGAACCTGGTCGACTTCTTTGAAACAGTCACCAAGGCCATTGATGAAGGGAAGGTAGTCCACACAACTTACCTGGACCTCGCAAAAGCCTTTGACAGAATACCCCACTCGGGCATCATAAATAAGCTAACCAGCTTAAATATCAACCCCTATGTCACAAGATGGGTTGCAAACTGGCTCAGGGATAGAACCCACATGGTCAGAATTGCAGGTGCTATGTCAGACTAAACCAGTTACAAGTGGCGTCCCACAAGGCTCAGTCCTGGGACCTCTCTTGTTCGGTATATATTTCTCTGAGGTACAGGCTAACATGGGAGGACTATGGCTGACCAAGTTCGCAGATGACTGCAAACTGGGTGCCATAATCGACTCGCCGACTGACACAAGTATCCTCCAAAAGGGTCTCGCAGAGACGGATAACTGGTGCCAGAGCCATGGCGTAAAGCTAAACGCCAAAAAGTGTATAATTATACCCTTTGGCAAAAACAAAATACCCACAAATTACCACATAGGTGGTAATCCATTAAGTAAGGAAGAAGTAATTAGGGACCTGGGGACCCAAGTTGATAGTAATCTCTCCTTTGACAACCACATTACCAAAGTACTTAGAAAAACCTTCTATATAGCCCACCTTATCATGAAAGGATTCACATCTAGATCAAGGGAGGTCATAGTGCCCCTTTATTCATCCCTCATAAGGCCCATAATAGAATACAATGCCCTATTTGGGATGTACCTTACCCGACACCTGCAGCAACTAGAAAGACCCCAAAAGTACCTCACAAAGAGGATAAAGGGACTCAAACAGATGCCATATGCTGCTCGGTTAAAGAAACTCCAGCTCTACTCAGTAGCATACCGCCTACTTAGAGGCGATCTATGCCTGACGTATAATGCCATGTCAAACCAGGACTTAATGGACATGCTCCACCTCAGAAAATCCAAATCCCTTAGAGTTACGTGCTCGAGGGACTTGAACCTCAGCACAGAAATAAATAGGACATGCTGGAGGGACAGATTCATAACCCAGAGGCTCCCTTCGCTCTGGAATAGAATCCCAGTCCATGTTAGGCAGAGCCCCTCACTGTCTCTCCAAGAGGAATCTTGACGAGTGGATGGGAGATCGTAGGTTTACCCCGGGGATTACTTCTGTTTCACTACTAGACAGAGACACAGTAAACTAACCTAAAAAAAAGGGCACAGAAAACTCAATTCAATGGGTGGCAATAGCCAAACACACTCTGGCTAGTCTTATAAATGCCCTAGGGCAGATAGCCTAGTATGAACCTATGAACCTATGTAAGCATTATACACCTTGTTGCTGACAGATTGTAAAGATTCCCTGCAGACTGCTCTATCGGAGATGCTGGGTGAGCAAATTGAAGTAACTAAGGAAATTATTTCTTTGAGCTATGATACAAAATCAGAATTGCTTAGACATAGTAAGGCCTTGCTGAGTCTGATTATGGCTGCCAAAAAAGCAGTTACTAGAACATGGAAATCCAAGTCTAAACCAACTTTAGTAGAAGCAATGAAGATGCTAACAGAGATAAAACAACTGGAATTAGAATCTTTAGAAACACGAGTAGGAGAATATTACACAGAAAAAAATGGGAACTGTGGGATCAATACATGCAGAGAAGAAATGAGGTTTAAAAGAAGGCAAGATTTGAATGAGATATGTAATGGTTGACGGACAATGACTGGCTATATTATAAGTGGTATATAATGTTTGCAGCTACAGTTGTGTTGGCACTGTTTGGAATGTATAATGTTTGCAACTGAAACCTGTGTTGCTATGGTTTACTGTCATTTATATAGTTGTGACATGGCCTATGTCATACATAATTCAATAAAGTTGTTTCTTGTTTAAAACATGTGATAAGGTTAAAGTTCATGTGCATTGTTTTATGCATTGTCAACAGAATAGCGTTTGCATATATCTGCATGAATGTGATCACTATTTCGCTGAAAAACAACATTGTTTTAAGTTTAAATAAAAAAGTACCTTAAAAAACTTCTGCTGAATGTGGAGGTGTAATGAATGCACCGCCTAAATGAAGTACAACATGCTGGCAAGATGTAATGACATCACTCTTAAGGCAAGAATTACAACTGGAAGGTCTTCAGAACTCCAAATTAGCTATTTGTCAATCTGTTAACAGTTTAGCAAAACAACTGCATACCACTTTATTTTTTTACAAACTGTTACGTTAATGGTTAACAACTGCATAAATTCTTTACAATTCATTAGCTTTTCCAGATTACCCTAATTAGCTCTTGCCCCAACAATAATGTAATTATGTCCTGCCATCATGTTGTACTTGGGAGGCACATCCATTACTCATTCACATTTGGCAGGGATTTTAAAACCGATGTATCCACTTATTTTAAAAAGCAAACATTTTTTTCACAAAGGAGTATTCCCATCAAGATACATAGGAATACTTTTGCAGGAAAAACAAAAAGTTTTTCCTTGATCTTCTGCACGATTTTTTACTTTTTCTAATACACAACTGAGGTGCCACAGTGAAGATAATACTTTCTAGGGGAACCTCAGATGTAAGATGCCTTAAGGAATTGCTTCACTCAAGGCTGGAAAAAAGGTGGGAAGTCCCAAGAGGAAAAAGAGGAGGGGGCCCCAAGATAGGCAAGCAGACATGCACCTTCAATGAGACGTAAGAGCGCCTTGATTTGTAAAGGTCTGACGGGTACCGAGAATCAATGACACTGAAATCTGGTGGGAGTCCAGGTTCTGTCTCTCTCTCTCATACAAAAGGGATAATCTTGTCTACTTTACATCAAACTATTTCCTTTTATTTAGTTTCCTAGCCTTACTTAAGAACGATACTATGTCCTTGGAAAACCTTGTGTACAGGAGATGACAGCTATATTATCCAAGCTGTCATCCTCAGAGTCTTCAAGCATATGTATATGAGTGACCCCCTTGTTTTGGGTCAACAGGTCCACAGTACGAGAAAACAGGACAGGCTCTGTCCTTACCATACAGAGAAGGATGGACACTAATGCTGACATGGCCAAAGGAAGCTATAAGTAGCATTTTTGGCCTGTCCTCCTTTACCTTCTGTGTATTACCCTGACAACTAGCCCAATTTATTGAGACAGCATCCCCCCCCCGGTTACTTTCCTGCTGCAAAATTTTCTGAGCAGCTGTTGTTTTCTGAAGAAACAAAGAATGTCTTCTCCTGGCACACCCAACTGCAGACCAAATCCAGAAAGACTTCCCTATTCAAGTTAGGAGTGTTTGCCCCTGTTCTGATAAACTGGTCTGACAGAGTATTCTCTTGAGAAGGGATGTAAGATGCCCTGAGGGTTACATATACTATGCCTAGCCTGGACAGAGCAGTATGAGTGAGTTCCCCCTTGCTTATTAATGTAACACATCACTGTTGTGTTTTCTGTAAGGATATACAGGGTCTCTGGTTGTCAGGTCTCTTCAAGATTACTGTTATAACAATTTCTGAATTAAATGCTTATATCAAAGGGCTCTGGCTGATTAAGTTTGTAGATGACTGCAAACTCGTAGCAGTCATTGAATTCCCAAATGACTTGCCATCCTGCAGGAATGCTTGTCCTTAATAAATAAATGGTGCAAAATCATGGACTAAAACTAAATAAAAAAATGCATTATTGTATCCTTTAGGAAGTCATCTACCCCGGGGAACTACCGAACTGACAATATGCCCCCTAAGAGTTGACCCAGCTGTTTCAGATTTGGGAACCTATGTGGACAGTGACTGAACTTTTGACCAACATATACTCGTTGTAAGAAAGTCCTTCTCTATTGCACAACTTATAAACAAAGGTGTTGTGTCTGTAGCTCCATTCATGTCATTGTCCCCACTTTACTCAGCTCTCGGTAGGCCATTCATTGAATACAATGCCCCCTTTGGTATGCATCTCCCCAGACACATGCAACAACTGGAACACCCACAGAGATACCTTACACAAAGGATACAAGGCTAAGCAACATGTCATACATGGACTGACTCAAAACCCTGTTGCTATACTTGGTATCCTACAGACTGCTAAGTGGTGACCTGTATTTGGCATACAAGGCATCCTCCGACCCAGTAATGGATTTACTGCACATCAACCAGTGAAATGGCATCAGAAATACTTGGTCTAAGGATCTAAACCTTTTCTGCAACATCAACAGAATGGTTTTGAGGGACAGATATATCTTGCACAGGGTAACGCTGCTCTGGAACAGACTCCCCATCCACATAAAACAAAGTTCATCCCTGTCCGTATTCAAGCGCAACTTGGATCTATGGATGAGAAACAAACTGTTTACCCCAGCACTGCCCCCTGTATAGACAGAGGCAGCTTCTAAATGCTTTACCCCATGCATGAGACCCGCAAATTATCTTTAGCATTATCCCAGTTATTCTCATTAGGGGTGATATATAATTATCGACCATGGGATGGGGAAGGCCAATCACTAACCAAATGGGATAGGTCAATTTGAACACAAAAAGGGAAACTGGCAAGGCTTAAAATGGTCTACAAAGCCAGATAGTCTAATACTTACCTATGAACCTATAAGGGCAGCTAGCCTAGCACTTGCCTATGAACCTATAAAGGCAGCTAGCCTAACACTTACCTATGAACCTATAAGGGCAGCTAGCCTAGCACTTACATATGAACCTATAAGGACAGCTACCCTAGCACTTACCTATGAACCTATAAGGGCAGCTAGCCTGGTAGTTACCTATGAACCTATAAGGGCAGCTAGCCTAGCACTTACCTATGAACCTATAAGGACAGCTACCCTAGCACTTACCTATGAACCTATAAGGGCAGTTAACCTAGCACTTACTTATGAACCTATAAGGACAGCTACCCTAGCACTTACCTCTGAATCTATAAGGGCAGCTATCCTAGCACTTACCTATGAACCTATAAGGACAGCTACCCTAGCACTTACCTCTGAACCTATAAGGGCAGCTATCCTAGCACTTACTTATGAACCTATAAGGACAGCTACCCTAGCACTTACCTCTGAACCTATAAGGGCAGCTATCCTAGCACTTACCTATGAACCTATAAGGACAGCTACCCTAGCACTTACCTCTGAACCTATAAGGGCAGCTATCCTAGCACTTACTTATGAACCAATAAGGACAGCTACCCTAGCACTTACCTATGAACCTAAAAGGTCAGCTAGCCTGGTAGTTACCTATGAACCTATAAGGGCAGCTAGCCTAGCACTTACCTATGATCCTATAAGGGCAGCTAGCCTGATAGTTAACTATGAACCTATAAGGGCAGCTAGCCTAGCACTTACATATGAACCTATAAGGGCAGCTAGCCTAGCACTTACATATGAACCTATAAGGGCAGCTAGCCTAGCACTTACCTATGAACCTATAAGGGCAGCTAGCCTAGCACTTACCTATGAACTTATAAGAGCAGCTAGCCTAGCACTTACCTATGAACCTATAAGGGCAGCTAACCTAGCACTTACATATGAACCTATAAGGGCAGCTAGCCTAGCACTTACCTATGAACCTATAAGGGCAGCTAGCCTAGCACTTACCTATGAACTTATAAGAGCAGCTAGCCTAGCACTTACCTATGAACCTATAAGGGCAGCTAACCTAGCACTTACATATGAACCTATAAGGGCAGCTAGCCTAGCACTTACCTATGAACCTATAAGGGCAGCTAGCCTAGCACTTACCTATGAACTTATAAGAGCAGCTAGCCTAGCACTTACCTATGAACCTATAAGGGCAGCTAACCTAGCACTTACATATGAACCTATAAGGGCAGCTAGCCTAGCACTTACCTATGAACCTATAAGGGCAGCTAGCCTAGCACTTACCTATGAACTTATAAGAGCAGCTAGCCTAGCACTTACCTATGAACCTATAAGGGCAGCTAACCTAGCACTTACATATGAACCTATAAGGGCAGCTAGCCTAGCACTTACCTATGAACCTATAAGGGCAGCTAGCCTAGCACTTACCTATGAACTTATAAGAGCAGCTAGCCTAGCACTTACCTATGAACCTATAAGGGCAGCTAACCTAGCACTTACATATGAACCTATAAGGGCAGCTAACCTAGCACTTACTTATGAACCTATAAGGACAGCTACCCTAGCACTTACCTATGAACCTATAAGGGCAGCTAGCCTGGTAGTTACCTATGAACCTATAAGGGCAGCTAGCCTAGCACTTACATATGAATCTATAAGGGCAGCTAGCCTAGCACTTACCTATGAACCTATAAGGGCAGCTAGCCTAGCACTTACCTATGAACCTATAAGGGCAGCTAGCCTAGCACTTACCTATGAACCTATAAGGGCAGCTAACCTAGCACTTACATATGAACCTATAAGGGCAGCTAACCTAGCACTTATCTATGAACCTATAAGGGCAGCTAACCTAGCACTTACTTATGAACCTATAAGAGCAGCTAACCTAGCACTTACTTATGAACCTATAAGGGCAGCTAACCTAGCACTTACATATGAACCTATAAGGGCAGCTAACCTAGCAATTACCTATGAACCTATAAGGGCAGCTAACCTAGCATTTACCTATGAACATATAAGGGCAGCTAACCTAGCACTTACCTATGAACCTATAAGGGCAGCTAGCCTAGCACTTACCTATGAACCTATAAGGGCAGCTAGCCTAGCACTTACCTATGAACCTATAAGGGCAGCTAACCTAGCACTTACATATGAACCTATAAGGGCAGCTAACCTAGCACTTACATAAGAACCTATAAGGGCAGCTAACCTAGCACTTACTTATGAACCTATAAGAGCAGCTAACCTAGCACTTACGTATGAACCTATAAGGGCAGCTAACCTAGCACTTACATATGAACCTATAAGGGCAGCTAACCTAGCAATTACCCATGAACCTATAGGGGCAGCTAACCTAGCATTTACTTATGAACCTATAAGGGCAGCTAACCTAGCACTTACATAAGAACCTATAAGGGCAGCTAACCTAGCACTTACTTATGAACCTATAAGAGCAGCTAACCTAGCACTTACTTATGAACCTATAAGGGCAGCTAACCTAGCACTTACATATGAACCTATAAGGGCAGCTAACCTAACCCTTACCTATGAACCTATAAGGGCAGCTAACCTAGAACTTACATATGAACCTATAAGGGCAGCTAACGTAGCACTTACCTATGAACCTATAAGGGCAGCTAACCTAACACTTACTTATTAACCTATAACCTCTAGGATGCTGATGCACTTTTATTTTCTCCAAGTTTTATCCAAGGTCACTTGGATCACAATCCCATCTAATACCCTTGTTACTGGAAGTTCCTCTGAGCACCTCAAACCCAAAGGTATTCCTTCTCTCAGAAGTCTCTATTCTAGTCCTCATTTTCCTCATTTTCAGAATACTGTAAACTGGAACCAGTCCCAAGATTTTTAGAACCCAACTGCCCTGAGTGATGGATTCCACTCTTTTACAAACACTGAGAAGGGGGAAGGGGGTTACTAGGGAAAAGAAGAGGTCTGTTGAATCACAACTGCTGCTGTTTGGGGGTCCCCATCGTGATAGGTTACCCATTTTGACTGGCTTGCCATTTTTCCTGAACTGGTCTTTCCTCACCTCTGACTGTGTACCTGGATGACAGTGGGAGAGGTGCACACTTTATTCCAAAAGTGGTCCAGCACTTTACATGTCAGTGGAAAGGTGATTCTTGACTACTAGAATCCAAGAACATAATGGCTATATCAGCCTCACCTGGAGCCTTGATCCCAAGTGTTCATTAGAGTCAAGACTGCAAAAGCACCTGAATGGACCGAGTGCCCTCAAAGCTAGGGTGCCTTTGAGAAGTGAAGGATATGTTCTCAGCCTCACAGTAGTAATATTTTCTTGGGTACTTCTCTTTACTTTTTTTAGAGGGATGTCTGTACATGGGTTGTAGCACGCCTGGACAAGTTACCCAGCCTTTTCTGGTTCTGAAAGTCCTGGAGAGATTTGGCTCTCCCCCTGGTCTTTTGGCTGGATCCCACAGAATGGGGATAGGAAGCAACAACACTGCAGTCTTTCCCTAACGAAAAAAAAGTCTTTGTGCAGTACCTGCTTTCTAAAAGTAGTTCTGCCATTAACTTAAGAAGCTGACACATCTACATGACATCTGGAAACGTCTTTGCTACAAACAAAAACCAAAATATAATTAAATTATTTTCCTGACTAAGTTCTTCATGGTTTTCAGACAATGACACTCAGTAGTAGCACTGACACAAACCCTTTCTTATTGGCGTAAGAAAGAACTAAAGGTGACGCAAGTGGACATCTCTATTACACTATATATGTGCTGAAGGCCAGGTAAGAGGACCTCTACCCTGCCTGAAGGAGGAAAGTACAGTTGTGTACACTTACCATAAATGTAGATGTTCGAGTGTATTCACTGTTGCAGTCATTACATTTGGGTTATCCTGCTGGCAGGTTGCCCTCAGCCGGCCTGAATTCCAAAGTCTTGGGTCCTGCGTCAGCTGCTGTTGCCCCTTCCCTGATGTCAGATTGTCAGGGGTATAAAAGAAGCAGCTGACACAATTTTCTTCAGTTTTTTTTTGCCCCAGATATCAGGTGCCCCCTAACAGGGTAGCCAAACTTTATATATATATATATATATATATATATATATATATATATATATATATATTTATATATCAATAAATGCAGCCATATAAATTTTACCTTCATCTATAAGCAAATACACCATATAGGTTGTATAAATCAGAGAAGGAAAGATCAGATCCATAGAAAAAAGGGGGGTGGCGGGTGGGTAACCTGGACTGCAACAGTAAATACACTTGAACATCTACATTTATGGTAAGTGTACACAACAGCATATGCCACTAGTAATTGCTCTGTTTTCCTGATACCTTTGGTTCTGTCCAAGTAGAATCTAAGCTGTCTGTGTACGTCCAGAATGCAGAATTCACTCCCCCTTGTTCTGTGGTTTTGGGTAAAAAGTTGGCAGATGAATAGTTTGGTTTAGAGCCACACTGGCCACCACTTTAGGCATAAATGTTGGATTTGTCCTCAGGGAGACCCTGACTGGATGAAAAATGATAAAAGGTTCCACAGCCATGAGCGCCTGTAGCTCTGAAACTTGTCTTGCTGTGCTAGGAGCAGAGCTGTTTTCCAAGATAAAAACTTTATATCAGCAGTAGCAGCTGGCTCAAAAGGAGGCAGGGTGAGCTTTTACAAGACATAGTTGAGGTCCCATGCAGGTATTAGTAATCTCCTTGGAGACCTTAAATTTTTGGCCCCTCTGAGGTACTGCATTTTAATAAAGGGTGAGAAAAAAGTGGTGGCTCTGTATTGTAATGAGCCGAAATGGCAGAGGCATGAATTTTAATTGATAAAAACAATAAGCCATTGTCCAGCATCTCAGTAAAGTATTGCAAAATCTGAGGAATGTTTGGGACAGTTGTATCAGTTCCTTGTGCCTGGTTCCAAGCACAGAATCTCTTCCATTTTCCAGCATAAGACTTTCTAGTACTAGGCCTTCTGGCTTCCAGAATGACATCCATCACAGCTTTACTGAGGGCGTTTTTTGTGTGACTACATTATCTGCCATGCTGCCAAGTTTAATGTCCTGAGTTGGCTGTGCAGGATCTGATTGTTTTGCTGGGTCAGCAGACGAGGTATTTGAGGTAAAGCCCAAGCTGGGTATAATGACAAGTTCCTTAGGATTGGATACCAGTACTGGCATGGCCAGTCTGGGGCAATCAGTATCATCTTTGGCTTCTCCCGTCTGACCTTTAGCAGTACCTCGGGGAGGAGAGGCAGTGCGAGAAAGGCATATACTGATAGGTTTTCCCAGCTGAAAGATAGGGCGTCCACTTTCCATGCTTGTCTGTGATAAGTCCTTGTGCAGAATCTTTTTATTTGGTAATTGTGAGGGAAGGCACAAAGATCTATGTCCGGGCATCCCCATTTCCTTGCTATCATGCTGAAGACTTGCGGATCCAGCTTCCACTCGTGGGGATCCATGAGGCTTCTGCTTAGTTCGTCTGCCAGAATGTTTTCCTTTCCTGGCAGGAATTATGCCTGCAGATGTATTTGGTAAGTCAAAACTGTGTTCCACAAGGTCATGGCTAGTCTGCAAAGGGGGTAAGAATGTATGCCCCCCTGCTTGTTTATATACCACATCACCGTGGTGTTGTCTGTCTTTATCAGTAGTCCTGGATGAAGTAGGTCGTTGAAGGCTGTCAGGGCATTTTGAACAGCTAGCATCTCTTTTTGATTGATATGTAGATGCATTTGGTTTGAGGGCTATGTTCCCTGAATACATCTTCCTGCCATGTGGGCCCCCCAGGCATAATCTGATGCATCCGTTGCCAGTGTCTGCCTAGCTGGGGGTAATGTGAATGGCTGTCCCTTGTTCTGGTGACAAGGCTTTGCCCACCATCGAAACTCCTGTTGCAGGCAGGGGATGAGAGTAATGATTGTTTCCAGGCTGTAGCAATGTTGAGTCCAAACACTTTTTAGGTACCATTGAAGTTTCCTCATATGCAGTCTTGCATATGGAATTAGTAGTATGCAGGATGCCATGAAGCCCAAAGCCTGCAGACTTTTTCTTGCAGATAACTGGGCCTTTGTTGCCAACATTTTGAAAAAGGTAGTCAGTTGTCTTTGTTTGTCTGGCGTGAGATAAGCCATCTGGGCAGTTGTATTTAAGCTTGCACCTAGGAATATTATCTCTTGAGAGGGTACTAGTTTTGATTTCTTTTTGTTGACTGTGTACCCTAGGCATGTTAGAAGTCTTTTCACAAACGCCAGATGTTGTAGAAGAATGTCCTTGTTCTCTGCTTGAATGAGACAGTCATTCAAGTAAGGATATATTTGTATTCCTCTGTCTGCAGAATGCAATTAATGGTGCCAGGCACTTTGTAAAGACCCTGGGCGCAGTAGATAAGTCAAAGGGCAGTGCAGAGAATTGGTAATGCATTGAACCAGCCTTGAATCTGAGGTATCTTCTGCATGATTGTCTGATAGGGACATGCAGGTATGCCTCTTTTAGGTCTAAAGTCACAAGCCAAGCATTCTTGCCCAGCATGGGCAGAAGCTGTTGTAAGGTCAACATCTTGAATTTTGGTACATCCAGGAATGTGTTCAGAACAGATAGGTCCAGTATTGGCCTCAAGGCCTTGTCCTTTCTGGGAACCAAGAACAGTCTTGAGTAAAATCCTTGTCCCTGCTCTTGCTCTGGTACTTGTTGAATGGCCCCCATGTCCATGAGGGATGAGACTTGTTTTTGTGCCTCTGCCCATTGATTTTTTGGCAGATCTGGGCAGCCGTTTGCCTTTGGCAGGGTATGGAAATGGAACTTGTAGCCTTGTGGCACTACATTTAGAACCCACTTGTCCTGGGTTATAATGTGCCAATTTTGAGCAAAAAGTGCAAATTTTTCCCCTAAGGGTGCTGCCAGAAGATAAGTGCTTGGTGCAGGCAGGGGAAGTCATTGGGACTGTTTCCTGTATGTTTGTGATTTGTCTTCTCCAGCTTTGGAGGTAAAAGCACCCCATTGCTTTGACCTGTATGAACCTTGCGCCTGAGATCTGCCCCTAGGGCATCTGGATCTGCCCCTTTGAGGTCTGTCTGACTCAGGAAAGGACCAATTTTTTGTAGGCCAGTGTATACTAAACCTTGGTGGCTGTACTTGTAAAAAATCTGTAACAGTTTGCATAGATTTAGCTTTGTCCTCCATTTTCTTTAACACCTCTTCTGCATTAACACCAAACAAAGTATCATGCTGTAAAGGTGCATCTAGTAATTTAACTTTAACATGATCAGGCAGATTTTGTTCCTTTAACCAAGCATGCCTCCTAATTACAGAACCTGTAACTGCGGCCCTGCAGGAGGCCTCCAAAGAATCAAAACCACATTGCAAAGTATGCTTTCCAACTTGTTCAGCTGCATGCAATAAAATCCTGCATTTCCTTGTTTTCCGCACATTCAGAGTTTAACAACATTTTTTGTTTAAGCAATCCCATGACATATTGCTGATATTTGAGCATATGAAACTGACAGTTTAAGACCCTTATAGCCAAGGTTGTAGATGTGTAGACCTTTTTTTCCCCATCTATCCAGTGCCCTTGAATCTCTGTCAGGGGGGGTAGGGTTTTTTGCAGTGGAAACCTTAACTCCTTTTGGACCCTGTGAAATAGTTTCTGGATCTGCAGCAGGGTTTTTAAAAAGAAATTTATGAGAGTCAGGAACCCTGTAATATCTGTCAGGCTTAACAGGAGCTGGGGGTAAGGAGTCGGGGGTCAGACTAGACTCCGAAAACACATCATCTACAATATCTAACACAGGAGGAATGGCTTGAGGTCTGTGCTGAGGTAGTAAAAGGAAATCCCTGAGCCTCTTTTTAGATTCTGAAAAATCTTGGCTCTCCCAGTGGAAATGCTCCCTCATGGTATGCAAGGTTTCCCCAAAAGAATAGTCCTCAGGAGGATAGGCTGAATGGATAGATTCTTCAGCATTAGAATCCTCACGGGGGGAAGAGAATATTCCTGATCAGAAGAGGAATCAGAAGAAATAGAAACCTGATCTGAAGATTCATAGTCAGTCTCTTGCCTACGCCTCTTATCAGGAGGGGGATGGGAACCCCTGATCAAGGTAATCAAGTCTTCGGCCATTTTGAGTATTTGTTTTTTGGGCATGGAGGCCTGTCCACGTGGCTCTTGAGTTTGTTTCCTTGCTTTAGAAGGTGCTTTAGTCTTTGCCTTTGAAAATGAAGTCGGTTTAATGTAAAGATGTTTAGGTCTGAATACACCCTCAGAAGCCGGTGCCTGCTCAGCGGCTCCGGACCCATCTGAGGGAATAGCGTCCGAGGCTCCAAAACCTTGAGTATCCTGCGGCATAGCCGACTCCACGTGGGAGTTGGTAGCGGCCTGCGACTCTAAGATAGCAGGAGTCAGGGGGTGCAAAAGCGCCTCACTGAGAACCGGCAAACTGGCGATTGGCTTAGGAGAAGCTTAGTCATCGGTTTTGGGCCTCGATTGTTTATCTCTATCTTTTTCTTTGCGTTTTTTGTGAACTCCGGTAGTTGGATGGCTATCCGATGACATTTCAGGATAATTAAACCAGCGTCCAAAATAGTTTAAAGCAAAATCATACCGACGCTTAATAGTGTGTTGGTTAAATCTAGCACAAAACCGACAAACCAGGAATGTTGTGATCAGGGCCTAGGCAAGGAATACAGTAAGAATGAAAGTCCTTATGAGGTATTTGCTTTCCACAAGAAATACAGTTATTAACTTTTTCTGACATCGGTCTGGAGCAAGAAAAAAGTTTCCCCAACACGGTACTTAGCTTTATTGAAGACATCGGATCTGAAACTCGAACACAAAAATCTCAGGAGTCGGCCGACCGACACTTGCGAACTGCTTCTGCTTCGGGCACCGCACGGCAAGAAAGACTGAGGAAAATGGTGTCAGCTGCTTCTTTTATACCCCTGACAACCTGACATCAGGGAAGGTGCGACAGCAGCCGACGCAGGACCCAAGACTTTGGAATTCAGGCCGGCTGTGGGCAACTTGCCAGCAGGATAACCCAAATGTAATGACTGCAACAGTGAAACATGAAGAACATCAGTGAAAAGTTCTTGAATTTGGGCCAGATGTCAAGCCTTGTGCAGCATATCCCAAGTGTCACCACTACTGCAACTGTGGACAATGCGATAAACACCTATTTTGTAACCACAGTATCAATGGTACACAGTGTAGTCCAGCACAAACAACATACACACAAACAACATACACACAAACAACATACGCACAAACAACATACACACAAACAACATACACACAAACAACATACACACAAACAACATACGCACAAACAACATACGCACAAACAACATACGCACAAACAACATACACACAAACAACATACACACAAACAACATACACACAAACAACATACACACAAACAACATACACATATGCAGTGCATCTTTGAGGCACCTCTGCTGATAAACAGATGAAGTGACACTTTGCAACAGAGCTATTAAAAAAGTTAGAGTGCGTGCGTGTGTGTGTGTGTGTGTGCGTGTGTGTGTGTGTGTGTGTGTGTGTGTGTGTGTGTGTGTGTGTGTGTGTGTGTGTGTGTGTGCGTGCGTGTGTGTGTGTGCGTGTGTGTGTGTGTGTGTGTGTGTGTGTGTGTGTGTGTGTGTGTGTGTGTGTTTTAAGTGCTTAGGCAGCACTAAGTAATAAGTCTGTACATTGTTAATGAGTTACTGCTTCCTATAGTCCAGGGTTTGATCCCATCAGTCTCAATTTGCTTACTGTGCGACTCTGAGGAAGTCACTTGGACAGTTGAGAAAATTCACTCAGGAATGTACTTAATCCTGATCAAACATCATCAGATCTTGTGAGGGGGAATGAGAGAAAGGCCCACTCAGCTCAAAAATAAGGTCCAAGTATGATAAAAGGCCATGCGACTCAGTGCTCTATCCTAGTTAACCAACATAATTAAGTAATAACTAAATTCAACAATGAATACAGCTGTTTGTAATAATAATCACTAAGGGTGTGGCAGCTGGCAAGAGTTATTCTAAAAAGGTAGGAGGCATGTTTTTTTTTTAATAACACCATTGTATATATAGAACAATTACTGTGGGGCTTATACGATTTATCTGCTTTCAGTGAGAGTTACTCACTATATTCGCAGACAAACTTGAATGGTCTCGATATCCAGAGCTAACTGGTACTGCATTAAACTAGAGAACAGCAGAACTGAACTACAAGTCACTCCTGTTTTGTGTCAGGCCACAAGGGGGTGGGGGTGCAATTAAAAAAAAAGAAAAATTGTGAGACTACTATTTTTTTTCCAAAGTAAATGTACCTTAGAGTAATAATCTCAGTTAATGCTAATACATTTTATGAATAATGCATACAATACGGTATTTAGGGCACTGTGCTCTGGCGTCCCACACAAGTTGTCAGACAGAGCTATGCAAGCTGTTTATAATTCTTACCTCCAGATTTATCCTTTACATGGAAAAAACATTTTTCACATTAACAGTGATGCAACCCTTTGTCAGTGGGAGTCTTTCCTGGCAATGCCTCTGATATGTGTTGAACACTGACACGGTGCCCATTATGACTGCAGTTCTCCTTAGAGGTATATAAAAAGGTGAAGAGATGGCATTCTTCTCTTTGAAACAACACACACCATTAGCTGAAACCCAAGTGCTGTCAATGTTACTGTTTCCCAGCCAGGAAACTACAGCAACAAAAAGTACTGCAAACTTCACATAAACCCAGTGTAAAACAATGCAATGCCTACAGTACACTAAACTAACACAAAATACAGGACAATGAGAAGGCATTTTATATCAATTCACCAAACACCAAAGGAAAAGCAGGTACCTTTAACTGTGATTCAGTTAGGCTGTAAAATATATTTTCTGCTATTTTTGGCAAAGCAGATATTACACATCTGAGTTGTAAGGATTACATATCTGAGTTGTAAGGATTACACATGTGAGTTGTAAGGCAGTGAAGGTCTCAAACTTACAGGCACACATTGAAGGCAATAAGCTGAGGGATCAGCAATGCAAAAGGCATCACACACAGCAGGTACGCAGTACTAGTGGTCCATGGTTCACACATATGCACTTACTTCATATCCACATTCAGCAAGTTTCATTTCAGGGTTCACTTCTACGCCACGTTCTACACCAAGTTTTAATGTGGAAAGGTGTACCTAGACAAGGGCATTCAGAAGGATTACAGGAAAAAATCACAACCCTAAATGTGGCTTTCAGTGAGAGGATTTCTGTAGCAGTGGAGCACATGCATACTGGAAAATACGGCTCCTAGCACAAAGCAATCACAGCGCATTAGTAATGATACGCATGTGATCCTGCTATTTGCAGCACTGTCACAGGACTATATGCAGGCACCACGCATGCAGAATCTAGTAGAAAGGAAACTTCAGAACCAGTAAAGTACAGTTTTGTACCTACCATAAATGTAGATGTTCGAGTGCTAATACAGCTGCAGTAATCACAGATGGGTTCTCTGCTGTCAGGCGGGTCCTCGATCGGGGTTCTCTGCCGTCAGGCGGGTCCTCGGTCGGCCGAATTCCAAAGTTTAGGTCCGGCGTCGGTTGTTGTCGCTTTCTTTCCTGACGTCAGAGTGACAGGGGTATATAAGACACAGCCAACGCCATTTTCTTCAGTCTTTCTTGCCCCAGATGTCAGGTACCCCCAGAAGGAAGGCAATACATAAATCATATATATATATATTTTCATACAATGCAATATAATCAAACATTAGTAGTTGCAAGCAAATACACCATAGAAGGATAACCCAGTCAGGTTGTATGAGGAGGGGTTAGCCCCTAGGCCTTTACCAAGAGGGGAAGGAGGGAGGGTAACCTGTACTGCAGCTGTATTAACACTCGAACATCTACATTTATGGTAGGTACAAAACTGTACTATGTTCATCGTACATACAGCTGCAGTAATCACAGATGGGTAGAATCCCAAAGCTACGCACAGGGTGGTAGGCACTAGGTGGAAATGGGATGAGCCAGAATGCCCTGCAACACAGCAGTGGCAAAGCCTGCTCTAGTTTTGGAGTATAAAGGCAGGTGGTAGTGTTTGGTGAAGGTATGCACAGAACTCCAAGTGGCTGCCTCCAAAATATCTTTGGTAGGAACTCCTCTGAGGAAGACTGTAGAGGTAGCTGTGGCCCTGGTGGAGTGGGATCTGATGCCTGTAGGGACAGATTTTCCATGAAAGGAGTAACAAAACCGTATGCAGTGGCCTATCCATTTTGAAATTGTCTGTTTGGTAACTGGCTTCCCTTGAGCTCCTACAGCATAGGACACAAAAAGTTGTTCTGATTTCCTGAAAGGCTTTGTTCTGTCCAAATAATAACGTAGCTGTCTATGGATGTCTAAAGAGTGTAGCAGTCTTTCCCCTTTATTTTGAGGATTGGGGTAAAAGGTAGGTAAGTGCATGACTTGATTTAAAGCTACCCTGGATACCACTTTAGGCATAAATGACGGGTTGGTTCGAAGGGAAACCCTGTCCTGATGGAAGATGAGAAAGGGCTGCACAGCCATGAGGGCTTGTAGTTCCGAAACCCTACGAGCTGAGGTAATGGCCAGAAGGAAAGCTGTTTTCCAGGACAAATATTGCAAATCTGTTGAGGCAGCTGGTTCAAAAGGAGGCAATGTTAATTTTTCTAGAATGTAATTAAGATCCCAGGCTGGTATTGGTTGTTTCCTTGGAGGTCTTATATTCTTAGCTCCTCTGAGGAACTGTCTTAAGAGTGGGTGAGAGAATAAGGGTGGTTCAGTGTTGAATTCTGCAGAAATGGCTGAGGCATGAATTTTTATGGAGGAAAATGAAAGTCCACTGTTCAACAGCTCAGCTAGGTACTGTAATATCTGAGGCAAATTCAGTTTTCTAGGATCCTGGCCTTTTTTCTCATTCCAAGAGCAAAACCGTTTCCATTTTGTGGAGTAAGCCTTTCTAGTAGATGGCCTCCAAAATGACATCCTGCACTTCTTTGGAGAGTAGGGTCTGTTGTGGTGTTAAGGAATTTTCCATGCAGCGAGATTGAGTGTTTTCAGCTGACTGTGAAGAGCTTTGTAGCTGTGTTGAGTCAGTAGAAGAGGCATTAGAGGCAGAGACCAGGGAGGAGTATGTGTTAGGCTCCTCAGGAGTGGGTACCAGTGTTGTCTTGGCCAGTCTGGAGCAATCAGTATCATCTTCGGTCTGTCTGCTCTTGCTTTCAAGAGCACCTTGGGCAGAAGAGGCAAAGGTGGGAAAGCGTAAACTGTCCATGCTGCCCAACTGAAAGAAAGGGCGTCCACTCTCCAGGCCTTTGGATGAAAGGTCCTTGAACAGAACTTTTCCAATTGATGATTCCTGTGGGAGGCGAAGAGATCTATGTCTGGCCTTCCCCACGCTTGGATTATCTTTGTAAACACTTGAGGATGCAACTTCCATTCATGTGGGTCTGTCATAATTCTGCTTAGATTGTCTGCCAGCGTGTTTTCCAAACCTGGCAAGTACTGTGCTTGAAGTTCGATTTGCCATTCCAGAGCCAAGTTCCAGAGTGACATGGCTAGTCTGCACAGGGGGTATGAATGTGTTCCTCCTTGTTTGTTTATGTACCACATTACTGTGGTGTTGTCTGTTCTTATCAATAATTGCCCTGTATGCAGGATGTCCTTGAAAGCTGTAATTGCATTTATCACTGCTAGCATCTCTTTTTGATTGATGTGAAGGTGCTTTTCCTTTTGGGACCATTTGCCCTGAATGCACCTGTCTGTCATGTGTGCCCCCTAGGCGTAGTCTGAGGCGTCTGTTGTGATGACTTGATTTGCTTGAGGCTTGCAGAATGGAAGACCTGTGTTTGTTTGACATGCTTGGGCCCACCATAGAAATTCCTTTTGCAAACATGGGATTACTGGTATTATTGTTTCCAAACTGTGGCTGTGTTGAGACCATAGGTTTTTTAGGTACCACTGAAGTTTCCTCATGTGCAACTTTGCACATGGGATTAAAAAAATGCAAGCTGCCATGAAGCCCAGAGCCTGCAGGATTTTCCTTGCAGTGAGCCTGGTACAATTTGCTAGTATTTTGAAGTACTGAGTTAGTTGCCCCTGTTTTTCTGGCGTGAGATAGGCCATCTGGGTGTTTGTGTCCAAGTTGGCACCCAGGAAAGTTATTTTCTGAGATGGTGTTAGCCTGGATTTCTCTTTGTTGACTGTGTATCCCAGAGAATTCAATAACCGTGTTACATAAGCCAAATGTTCCAGAAGTATGTGCTTGCTGTCCGCTTGGATCAGGCAGTCGTCCAAATAAGGGTACATTTGTATCCCTTGAAGTCTGCAGTAGGCAATTACTGATGCCAGGCATTTCGTGAATACTCTGGGCGCAGTAGATAAGCCAAAGGGCAATGCAGAGAATTGATAGTGGATTGAACATGCAAGAAATCTGAGGTATCTTCTGCAGCTTTGTCTGACTGGGACATGCAGGTATGCCTCCTTGAGGTCCAATGTTACCAGCCAAAACTCCTTGCCCAGCATGGGAAGAAGCTGCTGTAATGTGAGCATCTTGAATTTTGGTACGAGTAGAAATGTGTTTAGGATGGATAATTCCAAAATGGGTCTCCAGTCGGTTCCTTTCCTTGGTACCAGAAATAGTCTGGAATAAAAACCTTGACCTTGTTCGTGAGTAGGTACCTCTTGAATAGCTTTCATGTCCATGAGCTTTGAAATTTGTATTTGTGCCTCTGCCCTTTGTGTGGCAGGTTTGGCATGCCTCTCATTTTTGGAAGAGTGTGAAAATGAAATCTGTAGCCTCTGTTTATAATGTCCAGGATCCATTTGTCTGTTGTGATAATATGCCAATTTCTTGTAAATAATGCCAGCTTTCCTCCCAAGGGAGCTGCCAGCTGAGACTTGCTTGGCATGAAAAGGAGGAAGTCATTGGGTTTGTTTTCTGTATTGTTGTGCACTGTCTTCGCCACCTCTTGGTGCTGGAGTTTGCCATTGTCTGCCTCTATATGATCCTTGAGACTGTCCTCTGCCCCTTGTGCGCCTGTATCTACCTCTTTGGGGCTTGTCCGTGGCTGGAAAGGACCAGTTTTTAGAAGGCCAATTTCTGCTAAAACGTGGTGGTTGAACCTGTAGAAAAGCTTTGACAGTTTGCATAGATTTAGCTTTTTCTTCCATTTTCCATAGTATCTCCTCAGCATTAGTACCAAATAGTACATCCTTTTGTAAAGGAGCATCTAGTAGTTTAGCTTTACCATGATCAGGCAAGATTTGTTCCCTAAGCCAGGCATGTCTACGAATGACTGATCCCTGTAACAGCAGCTCTACTTGAGACCTCTAAGGCATCATAGCCACATTGTAAGGTGTGTTTACCCACTTGTTCTGCACTATGCATCATATCCTGCAACTCCTTCAAATCTGGTTGTTCAGGTTGAGACATTTTATTTCTTAATTGTGATAACAGAAACTGCTGATATTTAAGCATATGGAACTGACAATTTAAGGCCCTCATGGCTAGGGTGGCCGAGGTATATACCTTTTTTCCCCACCTTTCTAAGGATCTAGACTCTCTTTCGGAAGGTAGTGGATTCTTAGCAGTAGAGGCTTTCATTCCCTTGGGGCCTTGAGAAATGGTTTCAGGGTCAGCATTATGGCTTTTGTAAAGAAATTGGTGAGAGTTAGGAACTCTGTAGTACCTATCGGGCTTGACTGGGGCAGGAGGCAGGGAATCCGGATTAAGGCAAGCCTCCGAGTAAACATCATCAAGTATATCCAAGACAGGAGGTATCGCCAGAGGTCTGTGTTGAGGTAACAAAAGAAATTCCCTAAGTCTTTTTTTGGAATCAGAAAAGTCTTGGCCTTCCCAATGGAAGTGTTCCCTCAAGGTGTGCAAGGTTTCCCCAAAAGAAAAATCCTCTGGGGGAGATACAGAAGGAATGGACTGCTCTGCATCAGAATCTTCAAAAGGGGAGTACAAGTGTTCCTCTACATCAGAATGTTCTGAAAAAATGGAGCCCTGGTCAGAAGAGGGAGAATCTTCCTCCACTCTGGGTCTCTTGCCTGGAGGGGGTTGGGAACCCCTGATAAGAGTAATTAAATCCTCAGCCATTTTTAGCATCTGCTTTTTAGGCATGGGGCCTGGAGATGGGCCCTGTGCAATAGGCCTCTTGGGATGTATGGCTGATTTGGACTTAGTAAAGGCCTTAATGGAAAAGGAAGATGAGGGTCTAAAGACACCATGGGTGGAAGTGGACCTGTCCACATTAGGAGGCTCAACACTCACAGTGGCTTCGGTGGTTGTAGTCTGGGTATGGGCCGAGGTACCTGCGGTCTCGGTTACAGAAGACACCGCCAAAGAAGTGTCGTCGGTAGTCAGGGGCTGCATAGGCATCTCGCTGAGAACCGGACCACGTGTAGCCGGTTTTGGCGTGATGTCGGTGGAGACCGCGGAACTCCCGTGTCGGTCCTTGTCCTTGTGTTTTTTGGACAAAACGGTAGTTGGAGTCTCCCGACGACATTTTATAATCAAAGGCTTTACCAAAAAAGTGTTGGGCGAACTCCGGCCGATGCTTAATAGTGCGTTTATTGAAAGTAGCGCAAAAGCGACAGCCCGAGACGTCGTGGTCTGGGCCTAAACAAGGTATGCAGAGGGAATGGAAATCCTTATGCGGTATTTGCTTCCCACAAGAAATACAATTGTTAACTTTGTCTGACATTGGTCTGAGGCAAGAAAACTTTCCCCAACGGGGTACTTAGCTTTTAAAGGAGACTTCAGTTTCCAATTTTTCGTAAATTCAGGAGCTATCCGACCGGCACTTGCGAACTGCTTCTGCTTCGGGCACCGCGCGGCAAAAAAGACTGGAGAAAATGGCGTCGGCTGTTTATTATATACCCCTGTCACTCTGACGTCGGGAAAGAAAGCGACAACAACCGACGCCGGACCTAGACTTTGGAATTCGGCCGACCGAGGACCTGCCTGACGGCAGAGAACTCCGACCGAGGACCCGCCTGACAGCAGAGAACCCATCTGTAATTACTGCAGCTGCATGCACGATGAACATCTGACATACTACATGATTAAAACACATTATCTTGAAGTTTTGCAAGAATGTACAAACATGGATGACAGATCAAAGGCACATGGTCTGCTTTGCATCGGGGTTGGAAATTGTGAGAATAAGGATCCTACCACAGGGATGCACTAATCCACATCTACGGTACAACGAACAGCAAAAGTATGGCATTAGAATTCTTCTAATCAAGACCGACTGGGGATACTGGAAAAAGCTAGTCTGCTACCAGCTGTTAGGGCAAAGGATGGACAGTTCATATAATCCAGTGGTATCGTGGGAGTGCAACAGGACCAAGAGGCAGCTAGCCGAGGTGGACGGGATCAAGCAGCTGCTGACCTGCTCCCTTGTAGGGTCACTTATGAAAAGTCTTATACTAGACAGCAGGTAATGTACACTCCAGACTGTCACCAACACTGCACGATGGACTTGGTGGGAGGAGCCAGTGGGCCGTGGGGGGGGTTATCTGTGATTGAACACAAGCCATGATTTTATCTCAGTGCAAGAGACAAGCATGACAGAAAAAGCAATGGCTTCATAGGTTGGTACTAGGCTATCGGCCCTAAGGCCTATGCAAGCCTAGCCATAACAATTCCCTGGAAATTTTTTCCCACAATATTTACTTCTCTGGGCCTCTGTCTAGCAGGGTGACTGACATGATCCCCGGGGTGAATTTCCTATCTCCCATCCAATCATCAAGGTTCCTTTTGAAGAGGGCCAATGAGGTGCTCTGCTTGACATGTATGGGCAGTCTATTCCAGAGTCGGGGAGTCTCTGAGTCAGGAACCTATCCCTCCAGCATGTTTTGTTCATTGTGATGACAAGGTTTAGATCCCTGGAGCGTGTGGCTCTGAGAGATTGGGCTCGTCGACAAAACCACTTTTTTAAAGCAAAACTTTTTTTGCAACAAGTTGCTTTTGACTGAAAAGGCCACCATTAGCATGAGACATTTTTCTCAGTGTTGATTAACATACACATGAGATGCAGGCAACACAGTTTCCAACAGAATTTTTTTTGTATTTGTTTTTTTGCCCCCAGCCTTTCCCTGCAACCATTAACACCCATCCCATGAGAAGCCCAGCAACCATTACACCCCATCCCATGAGAGGCCCAGGAACCATTACACCCCATCCTATGAGAAGCCCAGGAACCATTACACCCCATCCTGTGAGAAGCCCAGCCACCATTACACCCCATCCTGTGAGAAGTCCAGCAACCATTACACCCCATCCTGTGAGAAGTCCAGCAACCATTACACCCCATCCTGTGAGAAGCCCAGCAACCATTACACCCCATCCTGTGAGAAGCCCAGCATCCATTACACCCCATCCTACGAGAAGCCCAGCAGCCATTACATCCCATCCTATGAGAAGCCCAGCAACCATTACACCCCATCCTATGAGAAGCCCAGCAACCATTACACCCCATCCTATGAGAAGCCCAGCAACCATTACACCCCATCCTATGAGAAGCCCAACAACTATTACACCCCATCCTGTGAGAAGCCCAGCAACTATTACACCCCATCCTGTGAGAAGCCCAGCAACCATTACACCCCATCCTGTGAGAAGCCCAGCGACCATTACACCCCATCCTGTGAGAAGCCCAGCGACCATTACACCCCATCCTATGAGAAGCCCAGTGACCATTACACCCCATCCTATGAGAAGCGCAGCAACCATTACACCCCATCCTATGAGAAGCGCAGCAACCATTACACCCCATCCTGTGAGAAGCCCAGCAACCATTACACCCCATCCTATGAGAAGCCCAGCAACCATTACACCCCATCCTGTGAGAAGCCCAGCAACCATTACAGCCCATACTGGAGAAGCCCAGCAACCATTACACCCCATCCTATAAGAAGCCCAGCAACGATTACACCCCATCCTATGAGAAGCCCAGCAACCATTACACCCCATCCTATGAGAAGCGCAGCAACCATTACACCCCATCCTATGAGAAGTGCAGCGACCATTACACCCCATCCTATGAGAAGCGCAGCGACCATTACACCCCATCCTATGAGAAGCGCAGCGACCATTACACCCCATCCTATGAGAAGCCCAGCGACCATTACACCCCATCCTGTGAGAAGCCCAGCAACCATTACACCCCCATCCTGTGAGAAGCCCAGCAACCATTACACCCCATCCTATGAGAAGCTCAGCAAGCATTACACCCCATCCTATGAGAAGCCCAGCAACCATTACACCCCATCCTATGAGAAGCGCAGCAACCATTACACCCCATCCTATGAGAAGCGCAGCAACCATTACACCCCATCCTGTGAGAAGCCCAGCAACCATTACACCCCATCCTGTGAGAAGCCCAGCAACCATTACACCCCATCCTGTGAGAAGCCCAGCAACCATTACACCCCATCCTATGAGAAGCCCAGCAACCATTACACCCCATCCTATGAGAAGCCCAGCAACCATTACACCCCATCCTGTGAGAAGTGCAGCAACCATTACACCCCATCCTGTGAGAAGCCCAGCGACCATTATACCCCATCCTGTGAGAAGCCCAGCGACCATTACACCCCATCCTGTGAGAAGCCCAGCGACCATTACACCCCATCCTGTGAGAAGCCCAGCAACCATTACACCCCATCCTATGAGAAGCCCTGCAACCATTACACCCCATCCTATGAGAAGCCCAGCAACCATTACACCCCATCCTATGAGAAGCCCAGCAAGCATTACACCCCATCCTATGAGAAGCCCAGCAACCATTACACCCCATTCTATGAGAAGCCCAGCAACCATTACACCCCATCCTGTGACAAACTCATTAATTTCTCTCCCACTGACAGCAGCCACATGTGGATCCTGTTGTTCAGAGTTGCAGTTCGGGCAGTCATCCTGGAGGGGGGATACTTCTGTAATACTCCTATGTTCTCTTCCTGTTGGCTGTCACCAGTACTGCAATGCCCATTACAACATGCCCAGTGTGGCTGACTAAGTCTATACAGCAACGACACATGCCTGGAATGATAACACAGTTTGGCCAGGTTTGTGCTCCAAGGTCCCACTTTTTTGGTGCAGAACAATCTTGTACCTTTACCTTCAGTGTTACAAACTCCCTTCTCCTGGGACACATTAGCTGTGTTTGGCTGCTCACCCCCTCCAGCTTCCTCAGCACCCCCACAACTAATCAAAGATGGAGCAGCTGGGGTACTGTCAGTGCTCCACCCCCTTTATACCATGCAGCCAGCACTGAAACACAGTTTTCACAGTTTTCCTAGATACTTTTTTCTTTGGTACACTCTTGGAATCAGCTAGAGAGAAACACAATTTCACACACCATATTTTCATAGATGTTCCTAGATTTGAGACCAATACTTAGAAAGATCCTTCCACACATCTAGAACACATTTTACATAATTTACAGCAAAATAATGAAAGTTAAATCCGTCTAAAACCTGTTACAAAGATAACACTGTTCAATTACAAATCCTAGAATCTCTTGGGACATAGCAATTGAAATTTAAAAGCCTCCTGTACATATTACATACTTTTGATGAATTTTTCAGTGCATTTGGTATACCCTGCTGCCTGCCAAACAAGTCCTCTCACAATTAATTCGCCCACTTGTTTCCAGTGGGGTTAGGATGACTACAAGAGGCCATCATCCATGCAGCCATCAGGGTTTATTGTCTTAATTGTGTCCCTAATCCAGCCCCAGGTATGCTCATAAACATACGTACCCGTAAATCTTTCTTCTACCCATGAAATCCACCATGCAAAAGCAACTTGGCAATGCCAAGGCACACATGCTAAGCCCACACACTGCATGCAGTGCATGCAGTGCACCTCTCTCCATGCAAAGCAGGTGCAAGCACAGCAGACAGACAGACCACCTGCGTCCTCCTCCTGATTGGTCAAGTTGGTGTCTGGTGCTCACACCTATCCTTGCCTGGTTGTTCCTTCAGCAACCAAGCTGCTAATCAGCCTCAGAGCATAGGCAATTACTAGGCTATTGACCCTAGTTGGCCTTTTTAAACCAAACCACGCTTTGCAAAAACATTAACCATGTTTTGGTCCCATAGGATTTTGTGGGGGTATATATAACTCACACACGGGTGGTCAAGCATTTACAAGGTACAACTTTCTAACAGAAACACAGGTGCCAAACGAGGGGTAAATTTACAATTTCCCAAATCTGTTTCATGTGGATGGGAAGCCTCTGCCAGGAGAAGGGGCAGTCTGTGAGACACATAGCTGTCCCTCCTGCATGCTCTATTCATGTTGCAGATGATGGTGTTTCTAATGTTACTTGTTTTGCAGATGTTCAACACATCCATGGAGGTTGGCTAAGAGGATGCTTTGTAGGTCAAACACACATTGCTTCATAGTGACTTGTACCAGACTACAAGGGTAAGGCTTTGAGGTGGTCTATATGGGGCATGTTACCTACACCAGGTATTGTTTTTAGGTCATAATCAGCACTTTATTCTTGTATTCCATACAGCCAGGCTTAATGGATTTGAATGAACTTAAATTTCAGATTCTGAGATCTGAGAGTTACTCAAGGGCTGAGTACAGCTCTCTGTGCAAATATCTAAATAACAGAATGGGGTGTGTCTGTGTGGGAGAAAAAGAAATAAGATCGGGGTAAGCCCTTTGCACTTAGAACCAGTACAGAAAGAGAAGCAAGCAAGCGAACCAGTAAATTATCACTGCTTTTCCATTAAAAGTATAGGCATTCAAAAATTCTCCATGGTGGGCTGCACCTATCCAAAGCATACAAGTTTCCAGTGAATTTACCACAAAACAGTTTTAAAGCCTCTACAAAATGCAACACATATGCACTGAATGCTGAAACATATTCTTACTAAGAAGCTTCACTTGTACATTAATGATGTGTAACCAGTGACTTACATCGTCGGCTCCCTTCCTCATATCTAGCACTGACACCTGGCCCTGCCTCAGGTCCTCTACTGACATTTATCCCATGCTCATTAAATTCTGCACTTCAGGAATGCCTTCAACCTCCACTCATTGTCTGTTGTCACAAAATCATTTTACATACATCTGGGTAAAAGGCTGTCTCCACTACAGCTTCTGTTATGCTTAACTTATTTTTCCCTACTCTTAAAAAAAAATATGTGCTTCACTAATGTGATGCAGTCACAATTTCCCAACCATCCATCAGGACAAACTGTGAACAGGATGATTATTACACATATAAGATATACGAGTGTTTGTTCCTGTTTATGAAGTTCATTACAAAAGAATCTGGAAGACCTCAAGGGACAGGCAAAAATAGGAAGGAAAAAACCTCCTAAATGCAGAAAAACTCCAACGTAGTACAACTCACAGCTGTTCTATACAGAGGTCAAAGCTGAAACATGGCTTCAGGCTGATACTGCTGTCTCCGTCAGCTTTGCTTCCTGGAGACATTTTCAACTCTTTTAATCAAATTAAAGTAAAGACAAGTAATGTAATGACAAGCATCTTACAAATGCTATGTGTTTTAACAAACTTGTCATCTGCTAACCCTCAGAATCCCTCTGTCCATGCACCAAAGCTACTGCTGTCCCTCACTCACCCCAGTTGCAAAAAATACTGCACAGCCGTAACATTTACTATTTAGTTTATCTTGCAGCGGTCTTCTGTTATCTCTCAAAATGTTACAGCAACCTCTGCATGTAGGGACTACCAAGGAAATGAATCACACAACATAAACCTTACTTACAGCTAAACGTACCTCTGCCTACATTACTCTGTAAAAGCACTGTATGTTCTTCATGACTGCAATATATTTTTTACAATAAGGCATTTAGGATGCCGGCATGTTCAAAGGTAAGCTGTCAATCAGATTTTACTAGAAATAAGATTCCTCACGAATCAGGTGATGGTTACGCTAAAAATCCTGTTTATCTAGAGATCAGTACATTGGCCCTGCCACAAAATGCAGCACTCTCTGCATTCCACTGTTACACTGAAAATTTCATGGAAGGGGAATAAAAATACAAAAAACACAGCTGTAAAGTAAGAACTGCCACTGCACTGTCAGGGACTGTCCATAACTGCTGTATATGTTTGCAACATATATGTTTTCAATGTTTAAACAAAGTTGTTACTGCTTGTAGAGCTCAGAGTCACAGCTGAAAATGGTCACTGTACTAGACTACTTAGTCCATTAACAAAGCGAGTGAGTAAGTAAATAAATAAATAAATAAATAAACTGAGTTAAGATTACAGTTCTAAAGCACAAACAACTGTCTGTCCTATCAGGGACAGTAACGACAGTCTTGGTGATGGCAGCACTTTCGCTATCTGGGCAGATGAATTCTGAAAGGTGGCAGAGCTGAAGCTCTTCATAATGGAAGGCATTTGTCAGATGCTGTTCAAAAGGTTAGAGACTGTGTGCTATTGCTATGTATGAAAAAAGAAAATTCAGTAACTACCGTCATCAGCAAAAACTTGTTTTGTTTAGCCATGTCTATGCTATTTCACCAGTTCTATGTTCAACAAAAGTATAAAACACACACTTCCTCAGTTCATTAAGTGTTTTCAAGTAAATGAAAGGAAACTACAAAGGTAAATAAAAAAATGCAAGAGGCTTTCACCTTCTGCTTGTTTAAAAAAAAAAAAAACATTGTTTAGCTTGGTTCTCCTACCTTGTTCACAGTTCCTCCCACCGAATCCAAGTGGACATTCACAGCTGAAAGAGTCCCACTGATTGACACATGTCCCACCATTCACACACGTATTAGACTCACAAAAGTTCTTCTTAGCTGCACACCCTGAGAAACAGAGACATAAGAAAAGTGAGATGTGGATTACGAATAAACAATGGGTGCAAACCGAGTCACAGAATTTCAAAAATAATCTCAGCAATCCGTGTACAGTCATCGTTTACCTGGTTACAAGGTGCACAAAAAGGGTCAGCAAGCGTTGTCTACGCTGATTGTACAGTTTCTAAATGTGATACTTCAACTTCACTTACATAAGCATTCTCTAACATAAAACCAAATGCTCTGTACATCAAGGCTTCATCACGTGCTGCACATCTAGTTCTCAAAGTTAAAAGAATGACAGCTGTAGAGCAGGAACTAGACTGATCCTGGAGCTGTTCTCAGACATCAAGGAAGCAAAGAAGACTCCCAGCGCCATGCAGCAGATGGATAAAGTCTCTTACAAGCTGCTTCCTATCTGCACCACAGACTGTCCAGTTCTCATGCAATTCCATACCCAATACGATGTTATCAAGGCTAAAGCATGCATGTACTTCTTCCTCTATGAAAAAAAAATTTTTTAAATTTCCCCTGACATTTTACTCCCTCAAGTTGTAGTTGGAAAAAAGTTCTCTTTTGGGTCAAATGCATGAATAATTAACAAATGAGTGACTAAATAAAAACCTTAAAAGCAGACTGTGTTGTGCTAAAATGTTTCATGATGCTGCCCCTCCCCCATCTCCTTCCTCTCCTTTCCACTACGCCATGCATATAAAACTTCTTGAATCAGACCCAAACAGAACAAGAAATGCTTCTTGCACTGTGATAATACTTGCTATTATTTACAAAACAGGAGTTTACTGTTAGAGCGTACCTGGCACAGTCCCGTTATTTGCTATGTAGTCTGCCATGTCGATATGTTGGTTATCTATTAGAAGATTACGCATGCAGCCCACAAATTCACGGTTCTGAAGTGGGAAATTTTCTGGCAGGTTTGGTACTCCTCCAAGCAACAGGGGACCTGTCAGATCTAGGGATCTGTGGAGGAAAAAAAAAAAGATCATCACCTCAGTCCTTGTATAAGGCATCAGTTTCCTTAAGCCAAGCCAATCAGAATCAACATCTGTGCATAAAAATGAACACATGAACCCAGACCTGCTTACTGGTTTGTGCAGCAAAAAGGAAGGTTCAAGTGCATCTTACATCCTCACTGATACAGTCTTACAAAAATAAATAAATAATAATAAACATAAAAATATGTGCAACTCCTATATATGCAACAAAGGCTAAAAGATTTAATATTTTTGCCTGGAAGTGTCTGCACAGAAACTTTTATACTCCAAGCAGACTCCAAAGAATTTTTCCTCAGCTGGATGGCAAATGTTAGACGCATGATTGTGAAAAAAGAGGTACCTGGCGAGTATCATGAGTTGGCAGACTTTAAAAATTCTTTAGAGAGTACTCTGTCAGGAATACTGGGTGAGCAAATAAGTGTACAAAGGAAATGATTTTTTTGAGCTAGGATGCAGGATCTGAATTGCCTAGACATGGTAAGGCCTTGTTAAGTTCATTTCTGGCGGCTGCCAAAAAGCAGTTACTAGAAAATGGAAATCAAAGTGTAAACCAAGCTTACTTGCAGTACTGAATAGTGCAACAGATAAAAAACAAGTATGGGATATTCAGAAAGGGGCAGGAGTAAAGTACTCCGAAAATAAACAGAAATTGTGGGAACAACACATGCAGAAAAATGTTCTGGATGAGGAATAAGGTTTAAGGGAAGGCATGAATTGAACAATGTATGTACTGTTGGATTGATTGTATTGTATTGAACAACATATGTGATGTATAATGCTTACAAATGTCAACTTGTTAATATGGCTTGATCACTTTTAACTAAATGTAAGTTTGCCTCCTTCATGACTGATAAGTCAATAAAGGTGTTTAAAAAATTAATACTGTTTAGTTCTTGTGTAATTATGAGTCTGTCTATCCTAGTTAATAAGCTGAACTTCAGGGAATGGTGTTTATATAACAATAACGGCACAAACCACAATACTTAACATACTGTTAAACTCAGTAACATGGCAGCTAACATACTATTATACTCAGTAACATGGCCACCCGATCCCATACTATTATACTCAGTAACATGACCACCCGATCCCATACTATTATACTCAGTAACATGGCCACCTGATCCCATACTATTATACACAGTAACATGGCCACCCGATCCCATACCATTAGATTCAGTAACATGGCCACCTGATCCCATACTATTATACTCAGTAACATGGCCACCCGATCCCATACTATTATACTCAGTAACATGGCCACTCGATCCCATACTATTATATTCAGTAACATGGCCACCCGATCCCATACTATTATACTCAGTAACATGGCCACCCGATCCCATACTATTATACTCAGTAACATGGCCACCCGATCCCATACTATTATATTCAGTAACATGGCCACCCGATCCCATACTATTATACTCAGTAACATGACCACCCGATCCCATACTATTATACTCAATGACATGGCCACCCAATCCCCATACTATTATACGACCAAAAAAGTAAGCACAAACCACTTCACAAACTAGGAATGATAAAAGATGAGCAACGGCAAGCAATCCCAAAATAGGCTGGTTTAATATATTAAGTTAGCAAAAAACGCTTTCGGGGAGCCCAATGTCTCTCCTTCTGCAGACAAAATTTACAAACAACTACCTACCATATTTATACAATGTGATTTCTATTATGCAATCAGGTTTAATTGAATAAATACAGCGTAATAAACAAAAAACAATAAGTTAACTAAAAAACTTAATAAATAAATGTTACAACACATTATTCCTGTTCACTAACAAAATATTTATGTGTGTGTGTGTACATACACATTCATAACTAATCTAGTTAGAACATACTTTAAAAAGATTTATTAAAATAATTAATGACAGATAATAAACCCCTCAAAAGCTTACCATCTTAAACTTTAAAACGGGGAGCACTCCCACACTTACTTAATCTAAACAAATACATATTAGAAAAAGAAGCAAATTATATTTCTCTGACAGTTTACACAATCGTAGTACCATATAACACCACAATAAATCTACCTTTTCATGGATAAAAGTTTTAAAACACAAGTAATAGAAACATACTCATTTAAACCAGGGTGCATATATGCACCAGTACGAATCTGCCAAACCAATTCATTTATTTCTAAATGGGTCTGCCAAGGACCACCCTTATTATCCACCATTATTTTCCCCAAAATAGTAAACTTAAAATAATGGTCAGGGGAAGCACTTATGTGCCTTGCAAGGGCATTATTTAAATTGTGCCTAGAAATAGCATATATGTGTTCATAAATGCGCTGCATGAACTTCCTTTCTGTTTTTCCTATACAGAAAGCAGCGCATTTCTGACACAAAGCCAAATAAACCACGCAGTTTGTCTCACAGTTATGTTTCCCTATTAGATTATATTCCTCGTTCCTAACTTTAACCTTTGAATCAGTCAATACATGCTTGCATTGGTTACATGCCCCACACTTGGTCATTCCTGAGGCACGTTGACCAAAAGATTGTGGTTTAAACTCCAGCATGGTTTTTAAATTACGCCCCCTTCTAAAAGTGATTTTCGGGACTTCACCTAATCGATGGGACAAATAACTGTCATCCACAATCAAAGCCCAATTTTTATTAAGCACCTTCTTGATCTCATAATGATCCACAGAAAAGGTGCAAAAAAACCTAGTTCCAAGAGGGACCTGATTGTTGGTGTGATCATCCAATCCCATACTATTATACTCAATGACATGGCCACCCAATCCCCATACTATTATACTCAGTAACATGGCCACCCGATCCCATACCATTAGATTCAGTAACATGGCCACCCGATCCCATACTATTATACTCAGTAACATGGCCACCCGATCCCATACCATTAGATTCAGTAACATGGCCACCCGATCCCATACTATTATACTCAGTAACATGGCCACCCGATCCCATACCATTAGATTCAGTAACATGGCCACCCGATCCCATACTATTATACTCAGTAACATGGCCACGCGATCCCATACCATTAGATTCAGTAACATGGCCACCCGATCCCATACTATTATACTCAGTAACATGGCCACCCGATCCCATACCATTAGATTCAGTAACATGGCCACCGATCCCATACTATTATACTCAGTAACATGGCCACCCGATCCCATACCATTAGATTCAGTAACATGGCCATCCGATCCCATACTATTATACTCAGTAACATGGCCACCCGATCCCATACTATTATACTCAGTAACATGGCCACCCGATCCCATACTATTATACTCAATAACATGGCCACTCGATCCCATACTATTATACTCAATGACATGGCCACCCAATCCCCATACTATTATACTCAGTAACAGGGCCACCCGATCCCATACTATTATACTCAGTAACATGGCCATCCGATCCCATACTATTATACTCAATGACATGGCCACCCAATCCCCATACTATTATACTCAGTAACATGGCCACCCAATCCCCATACTATTGTACTCAGTAACATGGCCACCTGATCCCATACTATTATACTCAGTAACATGGCCACCCGATCCCCATACTATTATACTCAGTAACATGGCAGCTAACATATTACTATACTCAGTAACATGGCCACCCGATCCCATAGTATTATACTCAGTAACATGGCCACCCGATCCCATACTATTATACTCAGTAACATGGCCACCCGATCCCATACCATTAGATTCAGTAACATGGCCACCCGATCCCATACTATTATACTCAATGACATGGCCACCCAATCCCCATACTATTATACTCAGTAACATGGCCACCTGATCCCATACTATTATACTCAGTAACATGACCACTCGATCCCATACTATTATACACAGTAACATGGCCACTCGATCCCATACTATTATACTCAGTAACATGGCCACCCGATCCCATACTATTATACTCAATGAAATGGTCACCCAATCCCATACAATTATACTCAATGAAATGGTCACCCAATCCCCATACTATTATACTCAGTAACATGGCCACCCGATCCCATACCATTAGATTCAGTAACATGGCCACCCGATCCCATACTATTATACTCAGTAACATGGCCACCCGATCCCATACCATTAGATTCAGTAACATGGCCACCCGATCCCATACTATTATACTCAGTAACATGGCCACCCGATCCCATACCATTAGATTCAGTAACATGGCCATCCGATCCCATACTATTATACTCAGTAACATGGCCACCCGATCCCATACTATTATACTCAGTAACATGACCACCCGATCCCATACTATTATACTCAGTAACATGGCCACCTGATCCCATACTATTATACACAGTAACATGGCCACCCGATCCCATACTATTATACTCAATAACATGGCCACTCGATCCCATACTATTATACTCAATGACATGGCCACCCAATCCCCATACTATTATACTCAGTAACAGGGCCACCCGATCCCATACTATTATACTCAGTAACATGGCCATCCGATCCCATACTATTATACTCAATGACATGGCCACCCAATCCCCATACTATTATACTCAGTAACATGGCCACCCAATCCCCATACTATTGTACTCAGTAACATGGCCACCTGATCCCATACTATTATACTCAGTAACATGGCCACCCGATCCCCATACTATTATACTCAGTAACATGGCAGCTAACATATTACTATACTCAGTAACATGGCCACCCGATCCCATAGTATTATACTCAGTAACATGGCCACCCGATCCCATACTATTATACTCAGTAACATGGCCACCCGATCCCATACCATTAGATTCAGTAACATGGCCACCCGATCCCATACTATTATACTCAATGACATGGCCACCCAATCCCTATACTATTATACTCAGTAACATGACCACCTGATCCCATACTATTATACTCAGTAACATGACCACTCGATCCCATACTATTATACACAGTAACATGGCCACTCGATCCCATACTATTATACTCAGTAACATGGCCACCCGATCCCATACTATTATACTCAATGAAATGGTCACCCAATCCCATACAATTATACTCAATGAAATGGTCACCCAATCCCCATACTATTATACTCAGTAACATGGCCACCCAATCCCATACTATTATACTCAATGACATGGCCACCCAACCCCCATACTATTATACTCAGCAAAATGGCTGCTCGATCCCCATGCTCAGACATTTACTTTGCCTTGGGCTTCCACTTACAGCTATAGGCTTAGCAAGGGGAGTTCCAACCCTTCATATATAGCCTACCATTTCCCAAGAACTCAGTACAGTACTCCTAATGTTTCTATACTCTCTTCGATTAAAGGTTGGTGACAAGTAAATACTAAGAAAGAAACATCTAACTCCTAAGTAATGAACCCTTATCCCTGCACATCTGCACTGATTGTCTGCCGGCGTCTCCATCAGCTCTAATCTGAAATATTCAGGTACTGAATGGGCTACTTCAGGCGAAGCCCCCCCACCCCTCGCCCACCCTATTAATGTATGCTAAACCTAACCCTGCATCTTACCTTAGAAAACTCCTCTCTGTAACACTACCACTATTCAGAAAAAAAAATATGTGCTATGGTATTGCTATGTTTTTGTTTGTTTGTTTTACTTTATTGTGTTTTTAGTGTAATGTGATCACAAGAATGTTTTTTATGTGAATCATTCCCTGTTGGCTTGGGTGTTTTTTACCAGTAATTTGAAGTGTCTAGGTTATCAACTGTCACTATTTTGGTGCTGCATTTTTAAGCATTTTTATTGCACTGTGTACTTTAAGTGTTACCCATTCATTTTGAAATCAATCTGCACATCTTCATTTTTCAATTTTGACATTTCTACAATTAGTACATATTAGAATGATGTTATACTGTACCGACAATTTTTCAAGTTCACTATTTCCAATGTTTTGACCCAAAGGAACTCTTGACTTCTTGATACTGTGTAAATATTCCCTTTCACCTAAGCATCCGTCAAGTGAACATATAAACTCTATAATGCTCTTTGCGTCCCTTACAGTTAAAGGTAACTTATCCCATAAAGACACACAAATGCTCTCACTGCACACACAATTTTTACAGCGTCACTAACTCACCAACCATGACTTTGGGGTGTGAAAAAGAACAAGAGACTCAATAATGCAAACTGCAGACAGAAGGCACCACAGCCGGGAACCAATCATTTAGGGCACATGTTGTGAGGGGCCAACACTAATTGCTGCACCACTGCACCACATAGCTCTGACTATCTCTATCACCTGTCAAACCAACAAATTTTCACTATGCTGTGATGCTACTGTCTTTACAGAATATAAGTTGAGAACACATGTGCTACTCACCAAAACCCCTAGCAAATTATTTCTGTTCATACAATGACACATTCAAGGGCCTCAGACATTAAAATGAATAAGGTATTCAAACTGGGGTCACTCTCTCCATGGTTCAGTACGGTCTTACTGGTGTTTACTTGATATGATCATTACCAACTCTGCCTAAGTTTGACATATTAATCACAATGTCATTCACCACAACTGACCAACAGTTGTTATAAAATTTAAATACATTTTAAAGTGTCTTTAATTCTGTGCCTCCAACTACTTCTGAGATCATACCAAATTAGAACACTGGGAAATACATTTTTCCTTTAGGTCTGAGAAACCTCAGAGGTGGTATATTTAGAGACTGATAGCATGTAGGAGGGGGTACAGCATCTAAACTAGTGGGGAGGGGGAGTGCACTAAACATATACACAGACACTAAAGGTAGTGTAATACACAGCAACAGTCTACAGGATAGCAGTACGATCAACCACTGTTGTCGGGACACCGTGAACAGTACATTACACTTCAGTCAGATCGCCTTAATGCTATGGCCATAGCATGCGAGATGTGCCTCCCATGACTTCACAGAAGTGTAAACGTACTGATACACAAGGCATTAAAGTTCAGTCATATTCCCTTAAAGCCATGCCTATGGATTACGAGATGCGTCTCACAAGACTTCACAGAAGAAGTATAAACATACTGATGCACAAGACGTTTGAAGGTGTTCACACAGCAGATTGTCAACGGAAGGGGTGACCACCCTGTGGTAGTAAAGCACTGAAATGAGGTTCTCAGCCATGGTAAAATAATACTGAACAACATTTAGGGGCGGGACGATACTAAAAGATAAATCAATTCCTATAAGAAAATGTTAATCACAGTCGTACTCCACAGTATAATGGTCCTCTCTAAGACACTGAAAAGATTCATTTCCACAAACGGCTTTGTGGGCTTGAAAGCAAAGCCTGCAAATTTGAGAAAGATGTTTACAAGGACTTCTTATAATATACTGTTTTATCCTTCAAAAACAATGCCTGTACTTCTAAAAAAAGGTGCTGCACTTTTACAAAGCAAGAACTAGCAGGCAAAACTTTTCTTTCAAGCAAAGCACTGCTCTCCTGAAATGCAGTAACAGAAAATGTGAAAAATCATGCCAACCTGGTGGTGTAGAGGGATGAAGCCCTAACTACAGCCCAGATGTAATGAGTCTGGTGTTTGATATGTTAGCAGGGAGGATGGGCGTGATCATCCTGAGGGAGGGCATGATCAAACGGAAGGAGGATGTGAGCTGGGTGAAACCCCTCAAGGATGGGAAGAGAGAGTGGGCTGATTAGCCATGACTACCCAAGGACTACAGGCCAGAAAGTCCCCATGAGCCGAACCTCACCACAATGGCAGACAATCTAAAGGGAAATCCCAGTATTTGATTTGTGAGGGTCTGCTATGGATCTGCTCAAGCAGTCTACCAAGGTGTTCTGCTCAAAGAATGTACACTGCTTTGAGGTACAGACTGTGATGAATCTGCGCAGGTGATATGACTTTGTACCCAACATTTGTTGATGCACCACATTACTGTGGTGTTTTCTGTTAAAGGTTGGAGAGGTCCTGGGGACGTAACGTGATAAAGAGACCGGAGAGCAAGAATCGGTGCTTTAGACTAAGGTTCCGGTACTATAAAACCCTTTGGACTTTGACTAAGGTTCCGGTACTATAAAACCCTTTGGACTTTGACCAAAGTTCCTGTGCTATAAAACCCTTTGGACTTTGACCAAAGTTCCTGTACTATAAAACCCTTTGGACTTTGACCAAAGTTCCTGTGCTATAAAACCCTTTGGACTTTGACTAAGGTTCCTGTACTATAAAACCCTTTGGACTTTGACTAAGGTTCCTGTCCTATAAAACCCTTTGGACTTTGACTAAGGTTCCTGTCCTATAAAACCCTTTGGACTTTGACTAAGGTTCCTGTCCTATAAAACCCTTTCGACTTTGACTAAGGTTCCTGTACTATAAAACCCTTTGGACTTTGACTAAGGTTCCTGTACTATAAAACCCTTTGGACTTTGACTAAGGTTCCTGTACTATAAAACCCTTTGGACTTTGACTAAGGTTCCTGTACTATAAAACCCTTTGGACTTTGACCAAAGTTCCTGTACTATATAACCCTTTGGACTTTGACTAAAGTTCCTATACTATAAAACCCTTTGGACTTTGACCAAAGTTCCTGTGCTATAAAACCCTTTGGACTTTGACTAAAGTTCCTGTACTATAAAACCCTTTGGACAAGCTCTTCTGGCCATAACTGATGTACCTGTTAGGGGAATAAGAAAAAGAAGGCCTGGATTTGCTCAGAGTGATCCACCAAAAAAGTTCTTTATTCAGAAAAGGGAAGAGAGGAATTGGGAATGACAAAGAATGACAAAATTGTGCCCAGACAGATTTTACGCACCACTAGATCTTCTGTCATGTGCAACCTGACAAATGGAATCATTTGTACTGTGGACGCCATATAACCCAGGGCTCTCATAAGCACAATGGCAGAGCTCATGGAAAGCTTTGTCAGGGATAAAAGGAAGCCTGTCAACAACTGTGTCTTCTCTACATGAAGCCCATCATAGTGGTAGTGCGGAGCATAAAAATCTGGGGTCTATATTACGAGAACAAAAACAGCATTGTGTGAATACCTGTTGAGTGACATGGAAAGACAGAATGTTTGAAATATCAAAAGAATAAATGGAGATCGCCATAGGGAATTCTTCCCTTTATTTAAATGGAGTGCGATCTCGGAGTTGGTATACTTAAGTAGCGGGGGGTGCAGCATAAAACAGTTAGTGACAGTTTTTGTTAGTTTTTTCATTTTGAGTTTCGATATTTCAAACATTTGCTCTTTCCGTGTCGCTCAACAGGTATTTGTGCAAGGCTGTTTTTGTTTTCATAATATAGACCCAAAAATCTGGAGTGACAGGAGTGAAGATTGGAGTTGTTGGAATTCAAAGTGAAACCTAAGTTTAGGAACAGAAGGACAGAGAACTGGAAGTCTCAAAGAATCTCCTATAAAGAAAAGGCCTGAATGAGGACGTCATGCAGATAAGGCTAGATGTGAATATACTGACGTCGATAAGGTGCTATGATTAAGGGTTAGGCACTTTGTAAACAGTCTCACAGCACTGGTGTAAGGTGCTATGATTAAGGGTTAGGCACTTTGTAAACAGTCTCACAGCACTGGTGTAAGGTGCTATGATTAATGGTTAGGCACTTTGTAAACAGTCTCACAGCACTGGTGTAAGGTGCTATGATTAAGGGTTAGGCACTTTGTAAATAGTCTCACAGCACTGGTGTAAGGTGCTATGATTAAGGGTTCGGCACTTTGTAAACAGTCTCACAGCACTGGTGTAAGGTGCTATGATTAAGGGTTAGGCACTTTGTAAACAGTCTCACAGCACTGGTGTAAGGTGCTATGATTAAGGGTTAGGCACTTTGTAAATAGTCTCACAGCACTGGTGTAAGGTGCTATGATTAAGGGTTCGGCACTTTGTAAACAGTCTCACAGCACTGGTGTAAGGTGCTATGATTAAGGGTTCGGCACTTTGTAAACAGTCTCACAGCACTGGTGTAAGGTGCTATGATTAATGGTTAGGCACTTTGTAAACAGTCTCACAGCACTGGTGTAAGGTGCTATGATTAAGGGTTCGGCACTTTGTAAACAGTCTCACAGCACTGGTGTAAGGTGCTATGATTAAGGGTTAGGCACTTTATAAACAGTCTCACAGCACTGGTGTAAGGTGCTATGATTAAGGGTTAGGCACTTTGTAAACAGTCTCACAGCACTGGTGTAAGGTGCTATGATTAAGGGTTAGGCACTTTGTAAAGAGTCTCAGAGCACTGGTGTAAGGTGCTATGATTAAGGGTTAGGCACTTTGTAAAGAGTCTCAGAGCACTGGTGTAAGGTGCTATGATTAAGGGTTAGGCACTTTGTAAACAGTCTCACAGCACTGGTGTAAGGTGCTATGATTAAGGGTTAGGCACTTTGTAAACAGTCTCACAGCACTGGTGTAAGGTGCTATGATTAAGGGTTAGGCACTTTGTAAACAGTCTCACAGCACTGGTGTAAGGTGCTATGATTAAGGGTTCGGCACTCTGTAAATAGTCTCACAGCACTGGTGTAAGGTGCTATGATTAAGGGTTCGGCACTCTGTAAACAGTCTCAGAGCACTGGTGTAAGGTGCTATGATTAAGGGTTAGGCACTTTGTAAACAGTCTCAGAGCACTGGTGTAAGGTGCTATGATTAAGAGTTAGGCACTTTGTAAACAGTCTCACAGCACTGGAAAGCCCAAAAGGCAAACCAATAATTTGAAAGTGATGTCCCAAAACACAGACTCTTACAAATTTCCTGTGACAGGAATAGACACTGATAAGAAGGCAAATATCTTTTCTGTCCAAAGTAACTAAGAAAGCACTGAAAACGTTGGGCAGAAATGACTTTGGAGTATTATCTTGAATTTTGGAATATTCAAAAAGGTGTTCAGAGTAAACAAATCCAGAACAGGCCTCCAGAAATCTTCTTTTCTTGGAACTAGGAAATGCCTGGAGTGATTTTTTTAATGGTATAGGATAGGCTCTATTACTCCCTGATGCAGAAGGGATGGAATGACAGGGAAAACCAGATGCTCTTGATTTGGAGGAACTTGTGCAATTCCATTGCACTCCGAACCTTTTTGAATGATTTGCAAAACCCAAGAACCCACTATGATTGTTTTCCATAAGGTACAACTAAGAGAAAGTGTGGAAAGATTGAGGGATGGAAGGCCGAGGTGGGGAAAAAGGGTATTTAGAAACTAGAATGCTTGCCTGAGAAGGGACCTTTGGCTCCCTTAAAATCAGACAAAACTTGCCTTGCAACTTCTTTTTGGATTCTTGGTCTTCTGTTGAAATAACTTTTTTGTGACAGAAGGGGCCTGGTTTGAAAGGGTAGTTATTTGAAATTTTGGAACAAGGGAAAGAAAAAGTTGCTTTAACCCCTACATAACTTACCAATTTTTGAACATCTCAGCAGGAGAAGGCTCATACAGGTATTCCTTATCCAAATGCGAATCCAAAAGTTTAGCTTTGACATCTTCAGGTGGTGACTACAGTGCGAGGAAAACATCCTAATAATAGATGCCCTGGAAGAAGCATCTGCAGGGTCATATGCACACTTAATGGAGTGACAAGCAACTAAAGAAGCAGAATAAATCATAATTTGCAGAGCAGATCTAAAGTCATTGTCAGGAACATTAACAGAAGGATAGACAGCCTGTAAAAATATTTAACAGGTGCCTAATGATGTGGGCTTGATACAGTAATTAATAGCACAAAAGGCTACAGTACCTACCCTATCACCTTACTATCTTTATAAAATGTTAAGGTATTAAAGGATGGCAGAGGTTTAGATGGTTTGTTGGAGTCCACAGACAAACTACAGGATAAGGTGACTGGTTCTTGTACAGATATCTGTGACTGTCTCGGAATTTATAATACCTATCAGGCGTTTTAGTTGCAGAGGGGTTGGGACTCCAGGTGCAAAAGAAGCTGAAAGAAAGGTCTCCCCCAAAGTTTCCTAAAAAGGAGATGCAGAGCAGAAGGTTTGTGGATATCCCTATATAGTAAACTGTTGCAGCTCTTCAGATTCTGAAAGCTTTTTACTCTCCCGGTTAAATGCTGCATCATCTTTTGGATGGCGTCCCCAAAAGAACATTCTTCCTGAGATGTTGAGTCTGAGGATTATGGTACCTTCAGGTTCAGACTCCAAACCAGAAGGGGAGTGTAACTGAGAGGAGGAGTCCAGAGCCTCAGTCAGAAGGGGAGTGTAACTGAGAGGAGGAGTCCAGAGCCTCAGTCAGAAGGGGAGTGTAACTGAGAGGAGGAGTCCAGAGCCTCAGTCAGAAGGGGAGCGTAACTGAGAGGAGGAGTCCAGAGCCTCAGTCAGAAGGGGAGTGTAACTGAGAGGAGGAGTCCAGAGCCTCAGTCAGAAGGGGGGTGTAACTGAGAGGAGGAGTCCAGAGCCTCAGTCAGAAGGGGAGTGTAACTGAGAGGAGGAGTCCAGAGCCTCAGTCAGAAGGGGAGCGTAACTGAGAGGAGTCCAGAGCCTCAGAGTTGGATTTTGAGGAAGTGTTTTGGTACCTATCTTTAAGAATAAGGGTGATGTGCAGAGCTGCAGTAAGTACAGAGGGATAAAATTGATCAGTCACAGCTTGAAGTTATGGGAAAGAGTAGTGGAAGCTAGGTTAAGAAGGGAGGTGATGATTAGTGATCAGCAGTATGGTTTCATGCCAGGAAAGAGCACTACAGATGCAATGTTTGCTCTGAGAGTGTTGTTGGAGAAATACAGAGAAGGTCAGAAGGAGTTGCATTGTGTCTTTGTGGACTTAGAGAAAGCATATGACAGGGTGCCTAGAGAGGAGTTGTGGTATTGTATGAGGAAGTCAGGAGTGGCAGAGAAGTATGTAAGACTGGTACAGGATACGTACGAGGGTAGTGTGACAGTGGTGAGGACTGCGGTGGGAGGTGGGGGGATAAATTTAAGGTGGAGGTGGGATTACATCAAGGATCAGCTCTGAGGCCTTTCTTATTTGCGGTGGTGATGGACAGGTTGACAGATGAGATCAAACAGGAGGCCCCATGGACTATGATGTTTGCAGATGACATTGTGATCTGTAGTGACAGTAGGGACCAGGTTGAGGTGACCCTGGAGAGGAATGAAGGTCAACAGGGCTAAGACAGAATATATGTGTGTAAACGAGAGGGAGGGTAGAGGAATGATGAGGATGCAAGGAGTAGAGGTGGTGAAGGTAGATGAGTTTAAGTACTTGGGATCAACAGTTCAGAGTAATGGTGAGTGTGGAAGAGAGGTGAAGAAGAGAGTACAGGCAGGGTGGAATGGGTGGAGAAGAGTGTTAGGAGTGATTTGTGACAGACGGGTACCAGTAAGAGTGAAAGGGAAGGTCTACAAGAGGGTAGTGAGACCAGCTATGTTATATGAGTTGGAGACGGTGGCATTGACAAAAAGACAGGAGTCAGAGCTGGATGTGGCAGAGTTAAAGATGTTAGGATTTGCACTGGGTGTGACTAGGATGGACAGGATTAGGAATCAGTACATTAGAGGGTCAGCTCAGGTTGGACAGTTTGGAGACAAAGCAAGAGAGGCGAGATTGTATTGGTTTGGACATGTGCTGAGGAGGGATGCTGGGTACATTGGGAAAAGGATGCTAAGGATGGAGCTGCCAGGTAAGAGGAAAAGAGGAAGGCCTAAGATAAGGTTTATGGATGTGGTAAGAGAGGACATGCAGGTGGCTGGTGTGAAAGAGCATGATGCAGAGGACAGGAAGAAATGGAAACAGATGATCCGCTGTGGCGACCCCTAACAGGAACAGCCAAAAGAAGATGATGATCCCTCTTCCTTTTCTGATGGTATTAGTTGTAGAAGCAAAGAACTGTTGAGGTTTTAAAGCCAAAAGGGCTTTTAAAATTCCCTGAGCAAAGTCTTGCCATTCCTGTTCAGGATCCCTGGGAGCAGGAATAAGAGGAGGGGAAACATGTTTTGTTTACCACTTTTTCTTTTTAGAGATTTCTAAGTGAAGAAGCCAAACCAGGAAGTATCTTCATAAGGGAGCCAGAGAGGTTCTCAGTGAGTATATGAGGAACACTGTCCGATCCCTCTGAGACTACCAATCTAAGTCCTCCCTTCACAGACTTCATGGCCATCTGACCAGTCAGATATGAAGTGCCAGAAGGATATTCCATGTCTACCCCCAAAGAGTCACAACAAAAGGAACAGTCACAGATATTAGATGGTCAGCGAGTTTATCAATACTCTCAGAGATGTCAGACTCCAATCTTGAGAAAGAAACAGGTAAACTAATGCCTTCTATCTGTTTCTTAGCTTCCACTTTGGGCTGAGAAGGGATGTCTGAGGGAGAAGGTTTGGAGTGCAGCCTAGATTATGCCAAAGCCTGTAAATACTTGTTCTGTAAGTAAATCTTCACTGATGACATGTGGCTTCTATGGATCTTAGCCACAAAAGCATGCCAGATAGAACAGTCTTTAATATTATAGTCAGGTCTTGCACAAAAGAAATACTGGGTATGCCTACCTTTATAAAAGATCTGCCTATCGCAGAGGCATTTCCTTCTCTTTGATACAATGAGAAAAGTTAAATAGTATGAGAAAAATCCCACCAATGAGGAAGAGTCTGACAGACCAAGCTTCAGATGGAGTACTTCTTCCTAGACTCATGAAAAGAAAGTTCAGATGAGTTTTGTGCTTGTACATCCCTTACATTGAAAGAAGCAGTCCTTGTGCCCAAGTCTAAGGTCAAACATACAGGGCATGAGGAAGGAGCATCTAAGCTTTGGTATACTGGTACAATGTTAAGTATCCTTGGCAGAATTCATCCCATCTGTCACCATTACTGCAACAGTGACCCAATAATGAACATCTATAACTTTCTTGGACCTGCAGCAAACATCCTTAAAGATTAAGTACACTAGGTAGAATGATCATCTAATGACAACTGAATCATGGTGCTCAAAAGAATGGTTGTTGTCAACAAATGCTCCCAGATGTCTAAAGACTTATTCTGACATACGTGTTCTTTACAACAGCTAGGGTGTTTGATTTACAAAAAAAAATACACTTTTTTTTTTTGGCACCGACTGTCAGCTCACGGTTGCTATGTATATTAATTTGACTAAGCCCCTACTGAAGAATGCGGGTAACATACGCAGAGCTCACAGCAGCATCCGGTTTGCAGTCATCAGCAAACTCAGTCAACCAAAGTACCTTCTGGCTTATGCTTTCATGACAGAAAAGCAGATGCCGAAGATGAGTGGGCCAAGGACAAAGTTGTGTGGTATACTGTTAGTGACACTTACCTGAATGGAAGATGGTGCTCCAACCTTTACTGTTCGAATTCCACCAAACAACCAGTGAGCAGAGTGGATAACATAGGGGCTGATATTTAGTTGGGTGATTTTTTCAATAAAGTTCACATAAGCAATGGTATGCAAGAGCTTGGCCAGGTCCAGATATGCAGTGTGAACAGTCTTACTCTGCTAGGATGAGAAGACACTATCTACATTTCATGAAACTAAACTGAGCTGAGAAGGGTTGGACTAAAACTATACTTTGTACTTACTAAAAGGCAGACAAGAAAAGTATTTGGACCTATACTGTGCTTATAGGATGTGTTCCAGGGAGATCTGTAGGACGAGGAGACATGGTGGCAGTGGGTGGAATAGTTTGATGAGTCAGCAAAGTGAGGTTTGAGTTGAATTTGTCATTTAGAGTGCTGGCAATGCATTCAGGATACAAGCATACCTCTCCACTGTCCCTGATTTCGAGGGATGTCCCTGACTTAGACTCCAAAATTTAGCTCTGTCCCTCTTAATGCCTCCGAAAAGTGATGACTCTTGGAGGAAAGGTGGTGAATTACACTCAACAAATAAAGGCAGTAAGTAAGAGTTATAGATTTCTTTTATTACACAAAATGTATAGTAATTAACATCATTTTATTCTGACAATGTCTCAAGTTAATAGTATTTATATTTTACAAATGTCCCTGATTGTCCCTGATTCTGTTGAAATATGTCCCTCATTATTTGAGAGCTATGCAAGCAGATGGTAGCATCTGATATCAGCTCATTGTAGTAAATATGATTATTTCTGAGATTTCTAATTAAATAATGAAAGCATCCTGTCTTTGGTCAGAGTGGTGGAAATTTTAGGTTCATAACAAGCCTTGTATTTAATAATGTGCATGAGGTTCTTAATAACCACATTTAAGTAATTTTTATACAGGACGAGAGGAGATTTTATACATAATTAACACTATGTTTTACTACAGTGTCTGTTAATGTGGGAAATCCACCATATGGCTTATTTTTGAACCTGCTGTTGCACTTGGGTGCATGGGTACTGACCTTGCTGTTGCACTTGGGTGCACGGGCAATGACCTTGCTGTTGCACTTGGGTGCATGGGCACTGACCCTGCTGTTGCACTTGGGTGCACGGGCATTGACCCTGCTGTTGCACTTGGGTGCACGGGCATTGACCCTGCTGTTGCACTTGGGTGCACGGGCATTGACCCTGCTGTTGCACTTGGGTGCACGGGCATTGACCCTGCTGTTGCACTTGGGTGCACGGGCATTGACCCTGCTGTTGCACTTGGGTGCACGGGCATTGACCCTGCTGTTGCACTTGGGTGCACGGGCATTGACCCTGCTGTTGCACTTGGGTGCACGGGCATTGACCCTGCTGTTGCACTTGGGTGCACGGGCATTGACCCTGCTGTTGCACTTGGGTGCACGGGCACTGACCCTGCTGTTGCACTTGGGTGCACGGGCATTGACCCTGCTGTTGCACTTGGGTGCACGGGCATTGACCCTGCTGTTGCACTTGGGTGCACGGGCATTGACCCTGCTGTTGCACTTGGGTGCACGGGCATTGACCCTGCTGTTGCACTTGGGTGCACGGCACTGACCCTGCTGTTGCACTTGGGTGCACGGGCATTGACCCTGCTGTTGCACTTGGGTGCACGGGCATTGACCCTGCTGTTGCACTTGGGTGCACGGGCATTGACCCTGCTGTTGCACTTGGGTGCACGGGCATTGACCCTGCTGTTGCAATTGGGTGCACGGGCATTGACCCTGCTGTTGCACTTGGGTGCACGGGCATTGACCCTGCTGTTGCAATTGGGTGCATGGGCATTGACCCTGCTGTTGCACATGGGTGCACGGGCATTGCCCCTGCTGTTGCACATGGGTGCATGGGCATTGCCCCTGCTGTTGCACTTGGGTGCATGGGCATTTCCCCTGCTGTTGCACTTGGATGCATGGGCATTCACCCTGCTGTTGCACTTGGGTGCATGGGTATTGACCCTGCTGTTGCACTTGGGTGCATGGGCATTGCCCCTGCTGCTGCACTTGGGTGCACTGGCATTGACACTGCTGCTGCACTTGGGTGCATAGACATTGACCATCCTGTTGCACTTGGGTGCATGGGCATTGCCCCTGCTGTTGCACTTGGGTGCATGGGCATTGCCCCTGCTGTTGCACTTGGGTGCATGGGCATTGCCCCTGCTGTTGCACTTGGATTCATGGGCATTCATCCTGCTGTTGCACTTGGGTGCATGGGCATTCACCCTGCTGTTGTACTTGGCTGCATGGGCATTGACCCTGCTGTGGCACATGGCTGCATGGGCATTGACCCTGCTGTTGCACTTGGGTGCATGGGCATTGACCCAGCTGTTGCACTTGAGTGCATGGGCATTGACCCAGCTGTTGCACTTGGGTGCATGGGCATTGACCCTGCTGTTGCACTTGGGTGCATGGGCACTGACCCTGCTGTTGCACGGGCATTGACCCTGCTGTTGCACTTGGCTGCATGGGCATTGACTGTGCTGTTGCACTTGGGTGCATAGGCATAGACTGTGCTGTTGCACTTGGGTGTATGGGCATTGACAGTGCGATGCAGTCTGCTATGCAGGAGTACAGTTCAGGGAAGTAAGCTGCGGTATTGAGTTTGGGGTCATTAAGGGAATCTTCTTGTTTCAGCTATTGATAAAATCAGTAAACTCTACATAACTGGCTTCAAAGAAGTCCTTGGGTACTGCTGGGCTTACAAGGTGAAAAACGAGGTAGTGACCCTAGAAAAACAAATATATGAAAATCTATACCAAAAGTGACAAAGATATTGAGTACCGTAACCAAGATAAAAGAACTGGCAGTGGGAACTTTAGAAAAGGGAAGGAGGAAATTACATACAAGTAAATGGAATTTGAGGAAAGAATACATGCAGAATAATGTTCAGGAGTAGGAGTGAGGTTTAAAAGCTTAAGTGATGTCAGGAACTGAACATTTTACCTAATGCTGGAGTGAATGATAAATGTTACAAACAAAACATGTAAACTGAATGACAATAACAATGGAAAGTGTTATTACAATCTATTTTCTATGAATGCATCTGAACTCGCATTACAGTTTAAAATGTGACAATTTAATTAAAAATGTTTTTAAAAGATGGTTATTTGTCCATCAAGTAAGAAGGAGGAGGACTGTTTGGTTAAGGGTATGGCGTTAAACTACAAAGTTTAGGGATCCCTGTGCGTACTTAGCTGTTGTACAAGGTTACCACGCGTTAAACTACAACGTTTAGGGATCCCTGTGCGTACTTATCAGCTGTTGTACAAGGTTACCACGCGTTAAACTACAACATTTAGGGATCCCTGTGCGTACTTATCAGCTGTTGTACAAGCTTGCCACGCGTTAAACTACAACGTTTAGGGATCCCTGTGCATACTTATCAGCTGTTGTACAAGCTTGCCACGCGTTAAACTACAACGTTTAGGGATCCCAGTGTGTACTTATCAGCTGTTGTACAAGCTTGCCACGCGTTAAACTACAACGTTTAGGGATCCCTGTGCGTACTTATCAGCTGTTGTACAAGTTTACCAAGCGTTAAACTACAACGTTTAGGGATCCCTGTGTGTACTTATCAGCTGTTGTACAAGGTTACCACGCTTTAAACGACAACGTTTATGGATCCCTGTGCGTACTTCTCAGCTGTTGTACAAGGTTACCACACGTTAAACTACAACGTTTAGGGATCCCTGTGTGTACTTATCAGCTGTTGTACAAGGTTACCACGCATTAAACGACAACGTTTAGGGATCCCAGTGCGTACTTATCAGCTGTTGTACAAGGTTACCACGCGTTAAACTACAACGTTTAGGGATCCCTGTGCGTACTTATCAGCTGTTGTACAAGGTTACCACGCATTAAACTACAATGTTTAGGGATCCCTGTGCGTACTTATCAGCTGTTGTACAAGGTTACCACATGATGGAAGGTTAGTCAGAGTCTCCCATGGATAATGTGTCTGGCTAATATTTTTTTTTGTTTTACATACACATCATGGTCAGCAATGGTTACAGAAGGGGACTTGTAACAAGTAATGTGACAGCTTTACCAAGTGTCATTAAGTCCTCTGAACTTCCAGGTCTGTATCGTGTAATCTGGTGACAGGTGGTGTGGTGGTACATGACAGGCAATGAATCTTAACAAAAAAGGAGAGTTATCGATAAAAAGGCAGAAGGGGAGAGTCATCATTATAAAGACAGAAAGGGAAAGTCATGATTACAAAGGTAGAAATGGACAGTCATTGATACACAGGCAGAAAGGGAGCGTTACCATTACACAGGCAGAAAGGGAGAGTCATCATTACATAGGCAGAAAGGGAGAGTCAACATTACACTGGCAGAAATCGACTGTCATCATTACACAGATAAAAAAGGGAGAGTCAATGTTACACAGGCAGAAAGGGAGACATCATTACATGGGCAGAAAGAGAGTGTCATCATTAAACAGGCAAGAAGGGAGTGTCATTGTTACACAGGCAGAAAGGGGGTATCATCACTACACAGGCAGAAAGGGGGTGTCATCATTACATAGGTAAAAAGGAGTGTCAGCATAATACAGACAGAAAGAGCTGTGTTATCATTACACAAGCAGAAAGAAAATATTATCATTATAGTGAAATCAAATTTCAGTAACTAGTCAAATGTTTCCAAAAGTCAGAAAGCCTCTAGCTCAGACATTTTTTGTTCAAACTTCTACCATCAAGCAGTTTCATTTTAATGTTTTCTCAACTGGCTTTTTTTTACACTAGGACATAAACAAAACAGAAATGCAGGCAGGAAATAAGACAGCTTGAAGCCTAAAAATGTTGAAGGATGAGAGAAAGAAGTCAGTAGCCATCAGCTGTCAGGAGTGATGACAATGATACCCTACTACCCTTCATTTATCAGGAACTGGCCTTATCCACCTGCTCTCCTGTTCAGTAATACTATAGGAACTATCTGGGACTGTACAGAAGGCAAGTGAAGGCCTAAGGTGATGTGCTTTAATAAACTGTGAGAACCAGAAGAGTTCCAAAGTGCAATCTCTTCTGAGCAACACTGACCAGTTAAGTTGCAGTTCCCAAGCTGCATCTAACATGCAGCAACTCAGCCTAATGAAAGCAGAAGTTAAAGCAATGGTTAAGAACACAGTCTGGCCAGGGGAAGAAGAGGAGTTGTGAAAAAGAAAAAAAAACAGTTAAAATTACATTGTTGGTGCTGGATCTGGCCTTCTGAACTAGACAACCAAGACACAGAATATCCTCCTGACATCCTAGTGAGGTGAGTTCAAGAATCGTCAGTAGTTACAAGGGGTTCACTACAGAGGGATAATTAAAGTGCGATGAAACTGAACATTCTTGGTATCATAGGGCTGCTATGTTGGGATAACAATGAAAATCCTAGGTACCACAGGATCACTAATACAGGATAGAAATGAATATCCTGGGTTCCAGGGAATCATTTGTGTGGGATAACAGTGAGTGGCATGGATAACTGCAGACCACTGCTTTCAGATAACACTGAACATCCTGGGTAGCAGGGATAACACTGAGCATCATGGGTAACTGCTGTCCACCGCTGTTAAATATCAGTAAAGTTCCTGCGTACCAGCACATACTATGGGCCAACACTGAATATCCTGCATACAGGAGGGTTGCTACTGTAGGATAACACTGAAAATTCTGGTTACAAAGACATCATTACTCTTGAATAACACTTTACAGCCATAGTATGAGGCATCAGTACTGTGTGATAAGAATGAACATCCTGCATTGACGGATGTATCAATCACCCTGATCGACTGGATTAGTCTGTCCCAGGCAATCACTGAAAATTCCAGTGGTACAAAAAACTGTAAGTGAATAATGACTGGCAGGGTATGTGCAAGCATGTGCATATTTAAGCATCCAAGTGGGTGTGTGCTCATGTGCATCCACATATGTGGAACATTGTGATTAAGTTACAAGACTGCAAAAAAAAAAAAAAACAGTGACCTACATGGTGTCTGCAAGTTCTCCATTACCAAGGGTATAGGACCTATGAGCAAAGTGGAGTGTACTCTCCCTAACCAGTAAATAGAACTAAAACCGCAAAGAGCTGTAAAAGTGGGGTTAAATCAAAGAGACTATCAGAAGTCAAGAGGACCTAACATTGGCTGCCCTACTCAAACAAGTTAAAAAATAGATGTTATCTTAGTGGAAAGGTTTTGTTTTGTTATGCAACTAAGACAAATCTGGAGTTAATGACCACAAAAGTGAAATCACTTCTTCAAAATGCAGGACCTGATACAGCACTTCTATTACCTATCACACAGGAAAGGCACATCACCTGATGGCAATCCTTGACAGAACAAGCCTCCACATTCTCAAGCCTAGCCAGAAGACTGTGCTCATATCATGGAAGGTAGAGGGGAACTACAAATGTGAAAGTGTGCTGTACATTTAAAATGCAGGCATCCAAGATTTTTCAGTGACCCAGTGGCTATCAGAAGCATGTCCCCACTTAAAAATGGAGAACTCCCCAAAAGGAGATACATTGGTTAAATAAACCTTTCAGACTTATTGTGAGGGAGCAAAACAACAGCCTGATCTGAACATGACTACAGTTTGCCTTAATAAAGGTACGGTGGGATGTCAGTGAAGAAGCTGGGCTACCGGTAAAGCCTTGAGAAAGGCTGTGTGTACCCGAGCGCTTGTGGTTGAAGGCTGAGTAAAGCCTTTAGAAAGGCTTTGTATACAGGTCGTAGTTCTGGCTGGTCAAGTCACCTGGTGAGAGGAACCGCTAGTGTGGCAGTTAGAAATCAAAGATGAAACACATAGAAAAAACAGGCAAAACAACGTAAATGTGGCTCGGCTAAGGAGTTCTGCTCACCGTGGTGGCAAAAAATCAATGTAGTCAAAGTTCAGATTCTAGAAGGTTGTACTTTATTGAAGTAAAAAGTACCAGAAGTACAATCACCATCGAAGCGTAGTTCCTTAATGGAAAGAGTGACCCTGAGGTGTTAGCCGAGCCACATTTACATTGTTTTGCCTGTTTTTTCTGTGTGTTTCATCTTTGAATTCTAGCTGCCACACTAGCAGTTCCTCTCACGAGGCGACCTGACCAGCCGGAACTACGAGCTGTATATGAAGCCTTTCTAAAGGCTTTACTCAGCCTTCAACCACAAGCGCTCGGGTATGCACAGCCTTTCTCAAGGCTTTACCGGTAGCCCAGCTTCTTCACCGACATCCTACCGTACCTTTATTAAGGCAGCCTACCTGGTCATTCATTTGTTCTGGGCTTCCCTAGGGTATTTTATTCATGGACATTTTTCCTCCTCTGCATAGGAGATTGAATACCTAGGTCTCACAATCATTTTCCTGCTGAACATGACTACAGTTTGGAAAAATGCAATTTATGAAAAATCTAACTATGAACAACACAAAGAGTTGTTATAAAACAAATGACTACAGCAGTGCATACAAACAGCAATTCAACACTGGTACCTGAAAACCTAGAAGATGACTAAATAACATTACAGTGAGAAAACAGGAGCCCTTTTCTAGCTGCATAAAGAAAAAGAAGTAGTTAGGGTCTAAGGGTCTTCAAAGGAAGATGAGCATCACCACTCAAAAGGCAGAGCTTTGGGTGGGGGTGGAGTGGTAGTCTGCACATAGCATGCCAGAAACATGAGGAATACAGACAGCCAGGTGGAGATGGATGTTTGAGGAAGGACGTACAGATTTTATGCAGAGGCAGCATGACTCAGACTATGAATATTCTAAGCACAAACAGCGTAATGGTAAGCAATGTTTTACTGCAACAGCTGTAGCCCTCAACAGTTCATGGCACCAGAACTTAAATATTTCATATACAGTAATGGTAATCCAAGTTCATGAGTAGGCCCAGGTCAAGAGAAAGTCACACAGAACAACATTTAGCACCTGAAATACAACTACCATTCCCATGGAGAAATGTAGATTCATTCTCTGTATTAGACAGCCTCAACGGAAAGTTATATTAAGTTGTGGTATCTATACATTCATCAGAACAGCTGCCCTCGGCAAAGATACATAACTCAGAAGCATGATGCTGAATGACATACATGAGAAAATATTGCAGGGACCATGGAGCAGGTTTGCATAATGAAAGGAATACCACAGTAAACATAGGAAAATGTAGACAGGCTCATATTACCCTAGGTAGGATGTGTTACTGTGTAATGGCTATGTGTTGATCCCTCAGGTGGGCACTGGGATGGTCAGGTGAGCTCCAGAAAGGCACAACAATTCCCTTGGAATCCATGCACAGAACAGCAACTTAAACAAAAATCATCCTATTAAGTATGCCACTTATGGGAACAAGGCAAAGACAAACTATACATTCAAAGATTTCTGATTAGAGCAACATGAAAGGCAGCAAGTAAAACCTGCCTTAGAAGGGGTCTATATTAGAAGACCGAATGTTTAGGTGATCGAACACCTAAACATCGATCTTCTAATATTGAACCGCACAATGTCGAACATCCCAGGGAAACACAGCCCTCAGCCACAACACAAACAATATTACTTTACATCTAAATTAAGTGGGGGGCTTTGCTCCCCCACACCCCCCTAACTAAATATACCAACTCCGAGATCGCTCAACAGTAGGGAAATAGCAAACTCCGGCGAATGGCCAAGGGAAATCTTTCCCTGCGTTAAATCATCCATTCGCCGTTTTTTGCTTTCGATATTAAAAAAATCGATGTTTAGGTGTTCAATCACCTAAACATTCGGTCTTCTAATATAGACCCCCTTAGAAGGCCTATATTTGCAACTCCATCTAGAATACAACAGTGCTGAGAAACACAGCACATGCATGAAGTTGCATGCAAATCAACCTGGAGGATTCTGGGACATCTCGTCTGGTGACTATGACGAAGATCAAGGGAAGGGAAGAAAAATGCACAAAAGGGCAGTGATGCCAAGGAATCACAGTAGATGCTAAATAACTCGGGAAAATAATCCACTGTCTGAACTGCTAATGCTATGATTATGACAACAGTCACAAGTACAAATATGACTTTTCAGGATACTGATGAAGTGCTAAAAAGTCTGGAGGATGAAAAGGAAAAGGATTTATATACAACATCATGCATAAAAGTGATTTAAAACTGAATGTTGTGCCTTACTTTTTGGATCCAGACTGCATCCCTTGAGCTGAGCAGCTATAGTTCCCTACGACACTACCGAACCTTAAAGCAACAGAGGTATCACAGTCATCTACCGTTACCACAGCAACCTTCTGGTCTGATGGCCCTTGGGGAACACCGGACGTCCCAATAATTGGCTGCAAAGACAAAACATCAGAAACACATTAAAGGAAATAATCTCAAAAAACACGTGCTGACAGCCAGCTGTAAACAGCTGAAAAAATACAAACATTAGTTGGAATGAGGGTAGGAAATACATCAGTGTAACACAAACCCCTACCTAAAGTCAACAACAGAATGTGAAAGAATAGCCAAATGTTTCCTTAACGTTGCTCACAGCCCTTTGTCCTTATTCTTCCCTCATTAAGTGCCCCTCTAAGACAGTCACAGATGCATCTTCTGCTCATTATGTTACACAGATGGTTTTCTGGTGTTTTATATATTTGTTGACTAATATAAGAAAGTCTGACACTTTAATGGTAACCGTCTTCCTTTTTTTCCAAGTTAGTTAAGCAATTAACAAAACAAGTCTCTCTAGGGAACAGCTGGAACCTAAGCACAAGTTTTACTGTTCTGGTTATCTTGAGATTTAGAAACCAGCCTCCACAGTCAGCAGAACTGTCTCTTCTTTACTGCATTAAATGAAGTGACATACCGTAGTTGCCTCCCACCCTTCTGCTTTGCAATGCAGTATGACCCCTCATTAAATAAATGTGCCTGAATACATCAATCCCAACTCACTGAATGCAGAATTATATCCCTACACCCAAAATGGCAGAATTTTCCCAGCTGAATACCAGGATGACAAGTGCAAGTCAGGATCACTGCCACCTTCGAAAATGGGAGTAAACATGGAAGGGAACGTTACCTGGGTGGCAATCCCACAGACCTACACTGCTGCACCTCACCTCCTGGGGTCAGCTTTAAACTTTCCCTTGACTTATAAGTTCTCCCTTGTGTTTGTGCATGTTTCCAACATGTATTTCACACTTTTATTCCACATCCCAATGACATGGTGCTTCGCTGATGGTTTAATTAATTATCCACAGGTTTGCACTACGGTACTTTACTTCCCTGGCATCTTCACTAAAACAGGCCTTTGTTTCAGAATAATTATCTGTTCAGTAAAATAAAATACATAAATAATCCTATAGAATCATGCTTTCTCAGTACCCCTAAAAACAGTTGCAGACAAAAAAAAAGTGACAAAGTGACTTAAATGCCCCCCCCCAAGCCGTTTAGTGCTGGGATTAGTACTGAATACCGGGCTAAAATTAAAAATAACACAAAACTGTGTAAGAAAAAGCTGTAGTTGTGTTACGAATTGTCATAATTACAGACACTTAAGAATGTTCACTGTTGCTGCAGTGATAACACTTGGGATTTTCAAAACTTTTCACTCCTACTTGATGTCTGCCCCAAAACCTGGGCATCAACACAAATATGACATAACAGGGCATCCAGCTGTTCCCTCACAGGTTCTTTTGTGCCTCTAGCAGCTCCAGCAGTGTGTACTGCGACCACAGCATGAGATGCCAGGTGGCATATGAAGCCAAGAAAGGTAACCCAACCAGAAGGAGCACCAAAGCTCCCTTTCAAGGTACTAATTCAACCCAAGAAGAGTGTGTCTTGTAGGCAAACAGGGATGCAAGTCCATGGACTGGTGACTGGGTATCCATCCCAACCCCAGAGTGACTGCAGGGAAGAAAATGAGGGAAAGAGAGGTACATATCACCGCTGCAGTGAGCATACCTGAACAACTAATCCGCTAAGTTACAAGCATTTACTAGGTTTACTGTGCTACTCACCGCTGCAGTGAGCATACCTGAACAACTAATCCGCTAAGTTACAAGCACTTTACTAGGTTTACTGTGCTACTCACCGCTGCAGTGAGCATACCTGAACAACTAATCCGCTAAGTTACAAGCACTTTACTATGTTTACTGTGCTACTCACCGCTGCAGTGAGCATACCTGAACAACTAATCTGCTAAGTTACAAGCACTTTACTAGGTTTACTGTGCTACTCACTGCTGCAGTGAGCATACCTGAACAACTAATCCGCTAAGTTACAAGCACTTTACTAGGTTTACTGTGCTACTCACCGCTGCAGTGAGCATACCTGAACAACTAATCCGCTAAGTTACAAGCACTTTACTAGGTTTACTGTGCTACTCACCGCTGCAGTGAGCATACCTGAACAACTAATCCGCTAAGTTACAAATACTTTACTAGGTTTACTGTGCTACTCACTGCTGCAGTGGTGAAAACACTCAGGGGAGACTGCAAAGTTTATGGACCAATAGATGGCTGGCCCTGAGAAGGTGCAGTTATAAAACACCATGTAGTACATCCTTAGAAGGTGTGTTTATAAAACACCTTGTAATACACACCTTTGGCAAAGCCAGCTTAGTTCTAGAGGCAATAGCTAAGTTACACTGCTTAGAGAAGGTGTGGACAGATGACCGAGTAGCTGCTTCTAAGATGGCCTAGGGGTTGATCCCTTCAAGGCAGGCTGTTGTGGCTTTCTTGGATTGGGATCTCATATGCCCTCATACAGTCCTGACATAAAAAGGGTAAGAGGACGAGATACAGTGAGCTGGCCACGATGAGATGCTCTCTAAAGGCAAGCCTGCCCTCAATGAACTTTCCAAAGACTATTAATAAACTGGTTTCATTTCATTTTTCCTTTAGTCCTTTCAAGGTAAAATCTCAGTTGCACATCCAGAGTGCAGAACATCCTCTCCCCTTTGTTCTGTGGGGTAAGACAAAACAACATCTAGAGTGTGTAACATCCTCCCCCCCTTTGCTCTGTGGGGTAAGACAAAACAACATCCGAAGTGCGTAACATCTCCCCCCCCTTTGTTCTGTGGGGTAAGACAAAACAACATCTAGAGTGTGTAACATCCTCCCCCCCTTTGCTCTGTGGGGTAAGACAAAACAACATCCGGTCGTAACATCTCCCCCTTTGTTCTGTGGGGTAAGACAAAACAACATCCGAAGTGCGTAACATCTCCCCCCCCTTTGTTCTGTGGGGTAAGACAAAACAACATCCGAAGTGCGTAACATCTCCCCCCCCCTTTGTTCTGTGGGGTAAGACAAAACAACATCCGAAGTGCGTAACATCTCCCCCCCCTTTGTTCTGTGGGGTAAGACAAAACAACATCTAGAGTGTGTAACATCCTCCCCCCCTTTGCTCTGTGGGGTAAGACAAAACAACATCCGAAGTGCGTAACATCTCCCCCCCCTTTGTTCTGTGGGGTAAGACAAAACAACATCCGAAGTGCGTAACATCTCCCCCCCCTTTGTTCTGTGGGGTAAGACAAAACAACATCCGAAGTGCGTAACATCTCCCCCCCCTTTGTTCTGTGGGGTAAGACAAAACAACATCTAGAGTGTGTAACATCCTCCCCCCCTTTGCTCTGTGGGGTAAGACAAAACAACATCCGAAGTGCGTAACATCTCCCCCCCCCCTTTGTTCTGTGGGGTAAGACAAAACAAATGGTCTGATTGTGGAATCTTACGTCACGACTTCGGGCATGAAGGTGAGACTAATGCAGTGTTTCCCTGCTTCTGTGGAACATGAGAAATGGTTATTTCCAGATGAAAACCTGCAGGTCTGATATCCTTCAGGCAGATATAGTCATTAAAAACACAGTCTTCCAGCTCATGTATATGAGGGTGCAAAAGCAACTGACTCAGAAGGTAGTAAAATTAAGTTCTGTAGCACATTTCTGAGGTCCAATGGTAGGCAGAGTACCTTCCTGTGAAGGCTTGGATGGAAGAACATACTATTTGCTTGTAAAAGGAATGAAGGGGGATCCCAAAGTAGGCAAACTGAGACTGTGGATACATGTACATTCACTGAGACAGTAGACAGTCTTAATTTGTAAATGTCTGACAGCTGTTTGATGAACAAGAACACTGGAGTCAGGTTAGGGCCCTAGCCCTTCTTCTCTGTCACCAAAGGGAGGATGTTTTCTATTTTGCTGGAACTGTTCGCACAGGTATTTTTATACAGGTATTTTTACACAGGTATGTTTACACAGGTATGTTTACACAGGTATTTTTATACAGGTATTTTACACAGGTATTTTTACACAGGTATTTTTATACAGGTATTTTTACACAGGTATGTTTACACAGGTATGTTTACACAGGTATTTTATACAGGTATTTTACACAGGTATTTTTACACAGGTAATTTTATACAGGTATTTTTACACAGGTTTTTTACACAGGTATGTTTACACAGGTATGTTTACACAGGTATGTTTACACAGGTATTTTACACAGGTATTTTTACACAGGTAATTTTACACAGGTATTTTTACACAGGTATGTTTACACAGGTATGTTTACACAGGTATTTTTATACAGGTATTTTTACACAGGTATTTTTACACAGGTATGTTTACACAGGTATGTTTACACAGGTAATTTTATACAGGTATTTTTACACAGGTATTTTTATACCACAAACAACTTCAGAATATATTTCCTCAGGTAGATAGCAGTTACTGGAATATTGTAAAGGAGATAAATTAACTAGAGGTGGGATATTTAGAAAAGGAAAGGGGCAAATTACACAGAAATAACAGAAACGGTGGGACCAATATGTACAGAATAATGGTCAGGAAAAGCAGTCAGGGTTAAGCGAAAACGAAATTGAGCAATTTGTGTAATGAAGAGTTGTTAAAAAGAAAGAAAACATACATGTAATGTATAATAAATGAACGACAAATGTTAATATTGTTTGTTTCTTTTCTGTTAATGTATGTGTGCCTATGTGCCAAAAGATACTGTAATAAACATGCTTAAATAAAAAAAAGATTGCTCTCTAGGCTTCTTTAAGTTTATGTATGGCAGACAAAATGAAGGTGGTGGAGAATTGTATTCTTATGTCCTTTGTTGTGCACTCAGTTCCCTTTTCCAGAGAGAAAGCTCCATCCTCATAACTGTTAAATTCAATAAGATAAAATCCATAATGCCGGCTGGAGCCTCTAACCTCACAAAGACTCCCCAACACGAGTGCTGACTGGATCTTACCGAGATGTATGAGTAACATCAAGGGTGAACTGCTACATCTAGATGACAAAGTCCCAATTAGAAACACAACCTTCAGTAAGTGATAAGGTCATTAAAAAGGAAAGTACTGTAGACTGGATCAGTGTGCCAACACCTAACAGTATCCCATATACTGCACTCATAGCTTTTAGTGTTGGCACCCATCTCCCTGTTTTACATGCTGGGCATAGGATAATGGAGAAAAATTATACAAATGCCTCTTCACTACGAACACTAGTAAGGCTCAGTTCAGTATTATAACAGAACTTTTGGGTTGCTATAAGACATCACCCCAGGACATGAAACGCTCCAACATCTACTCTCTTCATCTTAATGGAGCAGCAGAATTCTCCAGATATACTTTCAATGAGATATTAAACTACATGGATTCATCCATGGAAACAAATGGATTAATCCAGGTTTCTACATTGGATCACACAATCAAAGTGTCAAGGCATGGTAACAGAACTGGCAGGCTACACTGTTCACAGAAATTTGAACAGCACCAGAACAAAGACAAATCCTTACATTTGTACATAGAACCAATTACATATTATTTCAGTAGACACAACAGCCAGAATGTTCCTTCTACCAGTCACCTCACCCTTCTGAGCTCATAGGCATCAAACAGCATCATAACAAAATCTCTGGGTTTAGTGTTGGACATCCCCTCTGGGACCCATCACTACATCTCTTTAAAGTCTCTACATTGAATGGGACTCAGTCTGCATATAAATATAATGTAACTGAAGCCTACTCAGCGTATCTTACAAAAAATGCCCTGCAGTTAATCCTTAGATGACTGATATACCCCTCCCCTCAGCCCTCATGGAAAACAATGACATCTCCAGGCTTCCAACACGGTCAGCACAATGCCTTTACTCTTAGGTTTGACATCAGAGACATAAATACAAAATACAAGTAGTCTGAGACTGCAGTATAGGGTCCAACACTGGTGACAAGTAACCTGGATGGTAGACTACCACCAGATTTAATAAAATTGGTTCTGTCAGTGGGTCAGTTCACAATCCAGTGTGTTACACAGGAATACATACTGAGAGTGTCCAGTTTCCCATTGATGCCAGACTGTAAAAAGCCACAGCCAAAATGAGATGAGCTGTATGCATGGAATTATCCTTATCTAACACATATGAGATGAGCTGTATGCATGGAATTATCCTTATCTAACGCATATGAGATGAGCTGCATGCATGGAATTATCCTTATCTAACACATATGAGATGAGCTGCATGCATGGAATTATCCTCATCTAACGCATATGAGATGAGCTGCATGCATGGAATTATCCTTATCTAACGCATATGAGATGAGCTGCATGCATGGAATTATCCTTATCTAATGCATATGAGATGAGCTGCATGCATGGAATTATCCTTATCTAACACATATGAGATGAGCTGCATGCATGGAATTACCCTTATCTAACACATATGAGATGAGCTGCATGCATGGAATTATCCTTATCTAACGCATATGAGATGAGCTGCATGCATGGAATTACCCTTATCTAACGCATATGAGATGAGCTGCATGCATGGAATTATCCTTGTCTAACGCATATGAGATGAGCTGCATGCATGGAATTATCCTTATCTAACGCATATGAGATGAGCTGCATGCATGGAATTATCCTTATCCAATGCATATGAGATGAGCTGCATGCATGGAATTATCCTTGTCCAACGCATATGAGATGAGCTGCATGCATGGAATTATCCTTATCTAACACATATGAGATGAGCTGTATGCATGGAATTATCCTTATCTAACGCATATGAGATGAGCTGCATGCATGGAATTATCCTTATCTAACGCATATGAGATGAGCTGCATGCATGGAATTATCCTCATCTAACGCATATGAGATGAGCTGCATGCATGGAATTATCCTTATCTAACGCATATGAGATGAGCTGCATGCATGGAATTATCCTTATCTAACGCATATGAGATGAGCTGCATGCATGGAATTATCCTTATCTAATGCATATGAGATGAGCTGCATGCATGGAATTATCCTTATCTAACACATATGAGATGAGCTGCATGCATGGAATTACCCTTATCTAACACATATGAGATGAGCTGCATGCATGGAATTATCCTTATCTAACGCATATGAGATGAGCTGCATGCATGGAATTATCCTTATCTAACGCATATGAGATGAGCTGCATGCATGGAATTACCCTTATCTAACGCATATGAGATGAGCTGCATGCATGGAATTATCCTTGTCTAACGCATATGAGATGAGCTGCATGCATGGAATTATCCTTGCCTAACGCATATGAGATGAGCTGCATGCATGGAATTATCCTTATCTAACGCATATGAGATGAGCTGCATGCATGGAATTATCCTTATCCAATGCATATGAGATGAGCTGCATGCATGGAATTATCCTTGTCCAACGCATATGAGATGAGCTGCATGCATGGAATTATCCTTATCTAACGCATATGAGATGAGCTGCATGCATGGAATTATCCTTATCTAACGCATATGAGATGAGCTGCATGCATGGAATTATCCTTATCTAACGCATATGAGATGAGCTGCATGCATGGAATTATCCTTATCTAACGCATATGAGATGAGCTGCATGCATGGAATTATCTTTATCTAACGCATGAGCTGCATGCATGGAATTATCCTTATCTAACGCATGAGCTGCATGCATGGAATTATCCTTATCTAACGCATATGAGATGAGCTGCATGCATGGAATTATCCTTATCTAACGCATATGAGATGAGCTGCATGCATGGAATTATCCTCATCTAATGCATATGAGATGAGCTGCATGCATGGAATTATCCTTATCTAACGCATATGAGATGAGCTGCATGCATGGAATTATCCTTGTCTAACGCATATGAGATGAGCTGCATGCATGGAATTATCCTTATCTAACGCATATGAGATGAGCTGCATGCATGGAATTACCCTTATCTAACGCATATGAGATGAGCTGCATGCATGGAATTATCCTTATCTAACGCATATGAGATGAGCTGCATGCATGGAATTATCCTTATCTAACGCATATGAGATGAGCTGCATGCATGGAATTATCCTTGTCTAACGCATATGAGATGAGCTGCATGCATGGAATTATCCTTGTCTAACGATATGAGATGAGCTGCATGCATGGAATTATCCTTATCTAACGATATGAGATGAGCTGCATGCATGGAATTATCCTTATCTAACGCATATGAGATGAGCTGCATGCATGGAATTATCCTTATCTAACGCATATGAGATGAGCTGCATGCATGGAATTATCCTTATCTAACGCATATGAGATGAGCTGCATGCATGGAATTATCCTTATCTAATGCATATGAGATGAGCTGCATGCATGGAATTATCCTTATCTAACGCATATGAGATGAGCTGCATGCATGGAATTATCCTTATCTAACGCATATTTCAAAGAAGTCAACTAGAATTAATAAGCATGATCTAGCCTTTACAAAAGTCCCTTTGATTTGGGTCTAGAGACTGTAGATTCAGTGTCACAGTTCATGATGATGATGATGACACTGCTAGGTGGAGCTTTGCATCTATAGGGCCACTACTACAGCTGTTCTGCAGGCTTTTGGTACATATTCAGTGAGAAGGTTGTGGTTGATTAGCTCAAGGACATCTGCCACAGACTGTTTCATGCTGACCACGTAAAGTACAGTTGTGTACCTACCATAAATGTAGATGTTCGAGTGTATTCACTGTTGCAGTCATTACACTTGGGTTATCCTGCTGGCAGGCTACCCGCAGTCGGGTAGTGTTGTCCGTCCTTATCAGTAGTTCACTGACTGCAACAGTGAAACACGATGAACATCAGCCCAGTATGACATACAATCCCACACAGCTGGTATTTTTAGCAGCTGCTCAGAGGTGATTACAGGACAAGAGACATACGGACTGGATATTTCATTTAGGGAAATTTGGAGGAGTTGGAGGAGTAGCCAAAGCTGAATTTGTCAGCAAGGATGCTATTAGGAACCAATATCCCGAGCGTATGAGTGAGTAAAGCATTAGAGATGAGTTGAGAGCAGAGTTGCAAGTTACTTCTGAGGTGACGTGCATAATTAAAGAACATTGAGGTTGTCCTTTAATGTTGCAGTGATTTTTGGTTCATAACTACTTTTGGTTCATTATTAGCATTCTAGAATGTCATCTTCCTTCTCAGTTCTTTGCTAACCCTTTTGAAGCTGATTTTAATACTGAGAATTTATTCTATTCTTTTTGCGTTATGAGCTTTTTTCTAACATTGTAGAATGCATGACTGAGCTGGGCAGTTTGCGTCTCAACTTGGCATTGTGTCTACGGAAACAGAGACATCAGCCTCTACACAAGAGTTGAGATGGGAGTAAAAAGTCTGGGTATATGTGACAGTGCTCAGCAATATGTGGGGGACTGTTTAAACAAATTAAATCATCATTCAGCAAAAGGATGTTGGTCTTGGAGTACTTTGCACGCTCCCTTTAATCTCCTTTACCATATTTGATACTTCAGTCACAGTTGGGCGGCCACGGTGGTGCAGCGGTTAGCGTTGCCACCTCACAGTAAGAGGTTCTCCGGTTCGATTCTCGGCTGGGTTGCCTTCTGTGCGGAGTCTGCATGTCCTCCCTGTGGTCGCGTGGGTTTCCTCCGGGTGCTCCGGTTTCCTCCCACATCCCAAAAACATGCTGTAGGTGGATTGGACACTATAAATTGGCCCTAGGTGTGAGTGTGTGCGTGTCTGTGCCTTCTGTGGAAGGTTGGGTGCCGGGCTGGCAACTCGACACTGTAAAACTCCACTGCCAATCATGAGCGGACAAGTGATCTGCTGTGGCGACCCCTAACCGGGAAAAAGCCTAAAGCAGAAGAAGCAGTTGCAGTTGGCTTAAAGTTTGATTTCCATTTTTTACTAATTACTTTTTTGGCAGCCAAAAGCATTAAACTTAGTAAGACCTTGCTCAAGAATTGGAAACAGTGCTATGTACAAACATCTCTTTCTCTTTCTTAATGTTTGCATGCTCTCTGAGTTACTATGAAGTAAGCAGGGCTTGTGAGGGACCTTTTTTTTGGAGGGGGGTTGCTCCCTACAAAAATACAGGAAAACTCAGAATATATTCCAGAGTAACTCACTGGATTGTGAACTGGCCAGCTGACAGAACCCGCTCTATTAAATTCTGTGACAAGCAGTCTGTGTGATTACTAAAATGTGTGTTGTTGCTTCTGTTGATTCAGTCAAAAGGGCTTGTGATGTGTGTGATTCATTGGCAGTTGGTATGTGATTTATGTCTCCTAAATCCCTGTCACTAATCATTGATGATATTTTCATAAATTGAATTTCCTTCCTGTACTTATTCCTCAAAAAATGAGAAGACGTCTAGTTTTCCTCAGTAACCCAGTTCTGTTTCATACTAAAACCCACATATTTTCTCTGCGTATGTACTTCACAGAGCTGTACCTGCCTGCTGAACACCTCCTGTCTGCAGGATTGCTCTCAGAAATTACAGTTGTGTACACTTACCATAAATGTAGATGTTCGAGTGTACTCACTGTTGCAGTCATTACATTTGAGTTATCTGCTGGCAGGTTGCCCTCAGTCAGCCTGATTAACAAAGTCTTGGGTCCTGCGTCAGTTGCTGTCCCTTCTCCCATGACATCAGGTCGTCAGGGGTATAAAACATGCAGCCGATGCCATTACATCAGTTTTTCTTGCCCCAGATGTCAGGTGCCCCCCTAATGGGGAGCAATTAAATATAAAAGTACAGTGCTATACCTCCTACAAAAAGCAAATAAACCAAAAAGGCTTTTAAGCATATTTTTTTTATTTTTTATGTATCATTTTGTTGACCGGGAAAGTCCGACTAGGCTCCACAGAGCCTGTTTTCAGCGGAGGCCCGGGGAGAAATGCTCCAGATGCATGTCTTTGGAAATACATACATAATATTTTAAGCATAGTAAAGAAAAGTAGAGGTATAGCCAAAAGAAGTTAGGGAGCTGGAGGGAGGGTAACCAGGACTGCAGCAGTGAATACACTCGAACATCTACATTTATGGTAAGTGCACACAACTGTACTATGTTCTTAGTGTTTCAATGTTGCATTCATTACATTTGGATAGATTCCCAAAGCTATGGTTGGGAGGAGGAATTTAGATAGCATTAGGACCAGCTATAAGGCCCTGCAAGACTGCAGTGGCAAAGCCAGCTCTGGACTTGGAGAAAATTGGGAAATGGCAATGCTTGGTGAAAGTATGTACAGAACTCCAGGTAGCAGCTTCTAGGATGTCCCTGGTAGGAACGCCTCTGAGAAAGGCTGTAGAGGTAGATGCAGCCCTGGTTGAGTGAAGTCTGATCCCCTGGGGATAGGTTTTCCATGGTGCTTATAGCAGAAATGAATGCAATGGCCTATCCATTTAGAAATGGTTTGCTTTGAAACAGCCTTCCTCTCTGCCCCTGCAGCAAATGCTACCAGCAGTTGTTCAGATTTCCTTTGAGGTTTAGTTCTGTCCAAGTAGAATCTAAGTTGTCTGTGCACATCTAAGGAATGCAGTATCCATTCCCCTTTGTTCTGTGGATTGGGAAAGAAGGTTGGCAAATGAATAGACTGATTAAGAGCCACACTGGATACCACCTTGGGCATGAAGGATTGATTGGTTCTGAGGGACATTCTGTCCGCATGAAAGATGATGAAAGGCTCCACTGCCATAAGGGCCTGTAATTCAGATACCCTTCTAGCTGAAGTGATTGCTAAAAGGAAAGCTGTTTTCCAAGAAATAAATTTTAAGTCTGCAGTAGCAGCTAGCTCAAAAGGAGGGAGAATGAGTTTCTTCAAAACAAAGTTAAGGCCCAGGCTGGGGTTGGAGCTCTCCTGGGTAGTCTCAAATGTTTGGCCCCTCTGAGGAACTGCTTGAGCAGTGGATGAGAGAAGAGGGGAGGTTCTGTGCTATAATGAGCTGAAATGGCTGAGGCATGGATTTTAATGGAGGAAAAAGAGAGGCCCTTGTGAAGCATCTCAGTTAAGTATTGTAAAATCTGAGGTAAATTGGGCACTGCTGTGCTCATCCCTTGAGACTGGTTCCAGGCACAGAATCTTTTCCATTTTTCAGCATAAGATTTTCTAGTACTAGGACTCCTTGCCTCTAAAATGATATAAATCACAGGTTTACTGAGGGATGGTAGAGGAGAGATTACGTAATTAGCCAGGCTGCAAGTTTTAGTGTTAGAAGCTGACGGTGCAGAATCTGGTTCTCCTGCTGAGACAATAGGGAAGGAGTCTGAGGCAGGTGCCATGGGGATAACCATGACACAATGCGCAGGAGGGGGTACCAGTGTTGGCGTGGCCAGTCTGGAGTAATCAAAATCATCCTTGGTTTGTCCTGTTTGATTTTTAGTAGTACTTTGGAAAGCAGAGGCAGAGGGGGGAAGGCATAGACTGATAGGTTTTTCCAGCTGAAGGACACAGCATCCACTTTCCAAGCTTGTTTGTGGGGAGTCCTTGGGCAAAATCTGTCCAATTGCTAGTTCTGGGGAGAGGCAAATAGGTCTATATCTGGGCTCCCCAATTTGCTTGTCAACATGTTGAAAATCCTTGGTTCCATTTTCCACTCGTGTGGGTCCATGAGGTTTCTGCTTAGTCCGTCTGCCAGTGTATTTCATTTTCCTGGCAGGAACTGAGCTTGTAGGTGCACTTGGTAGCTCAAGACTGTGTTCCACAATGCCATGGTTAGTCTGCAGAGGGGGTAAGAATGTGTACCCCCCCCTGCTTGTTTATGTACCACATAACAGTGGTGTTGTCTGTCTTTACCATTAGTTGTCCTGGAAGAATGTGGTCCTTGAAGGCTGTCAGAGCATTCTGTACAGCTAACATTTCTTTTTGATTGATATGCAGGTGCATTTGACTTGGGTTCCATTTGCCCTGAATGCACTTCCCTGCCAGGTGAGCCCCCCATGCATAGTCTGATGCACCTGTTGTTAAGGTTTGGGCGGCAGGGGGTGGTGTGAAAGGTAGTCCCTTGTTTTCATGGCAGGCCTCTGCCCACCAAAGGAATTCTAGGCATAGGCAACGTATGATAGGAATCATTGCTTCTAGATCCTGAGAATGTTGACACCATAGGCTTTTTAGATACCACTGTAGTTTCTTCATATGCAGTCTTGCATATGGAATTAGAAGAATGCAGGAGGCCATGAACCCCAAGGCTTGCAGTATTTGTCTTGCAGATAGCAGGGTTTTTGTGGCCACTTGTTTGAAGTAGGTTGTCAAATGAATTTGTTTCTCTGGCATGAGGTAAGCCATATGAGAAGTTGTATTCAAGCTCGCTCCCAGGAATATAATTTGATGACAGGGTACCAGGTGTGACTTCTTTTCATTTATGGTGTACCCCAGACAAGTTAGAACCCTTTGTACAAAGGCCAGATGATTCAAAAGTAAGTCCTGGCTTTCTGTCTGAATCAGACAATCGTCCAGGTATGGGTATATTTGAATATTTCTTTGCCTACAAAATGCAATAACTGGAGCTAGGCACTTTGTGAATACCCTGGGCACAGTAGATAAGCCAAAGGGCAGTGCAGAGAACTGATAGTGCGTGTGAAGAGGCAACATCTTGAATTTTGGAATCTCCAAAAAGGTGTTTAGAGTAGACAGGTCCAGGATAGGACGCTATGAATTGTCTTTTCTGGGTACCAGGAAAAGTCTGGAGTAGTAACCTTGTCCCTTTCCCTCTTCTGGTACCAGTTGAATAGCCCCCATACTTAAGAGAGACAGTACTTGTTTTTGGGCCTCTGCCCACTAATTTGGGGGTAGGTCTGGCCACCCACTTGGTGTTGGCAACGTGTGGAAGTGAAATCTGTATCCCTGGGACACTATATTTAAAACCCATTTGTCCTGGGTAATGAGTTCCCAGTTCTTTGCACGAAGAGCAATCTTTCCCTCAAAGGGGCAGTCAGTCACACATCATTGCTAGCTACAGGTCCCCCACCATAAACCAGGAGTAGCACACCGCTTACCCGAACTTGCTAGAGTTGCTCAGTATACACTCAGACACCTTGATCATGGGAGATTTCAACTATCCTTCCATCGACTGGGTGATTTATATGAGCCCAAACACAACTGCTACAAGGTTCCTGGACTTTGTTAATTCAAATGCCCTGGAATAGTTGGTCTGCACCCCCACAAGGGGGCTCAAATACCCTGGACCTAGTGCTCACCAACATGAGGGATTACTGCACTACCCCTGTGCGTTGCCCTCCTGGTAAACTCAGACCATAAATCTGTCACATTTGAAGTAAAGATCAAACCTTAACCCCCCCACAGGAGTGAAAAAAATGAAAAAGGTTCCCCAAAGCATACTATTGCCTACTATGTGACAGTATAAAATGTTTCAAAGCCCCTGCCAACATAGACTCCTTTATAGTGGAATACACAAATGCCCCATACAGCCACTTAAATAAATTCACTGACAATACAGGAGCAAAACTCAGTCTTCCTAAAAAAACAAGCCACCCTGGTGGACTGTAAGTACAAATAAGCTATACAATAAAAGAAAAAAACCTGATATCTAAGAACAGGACGGAACTTACTCAACAGAGGAAGAATACCCCCCCCCCCACAGCCTGGACAAGCAAATCAGATATCTTGTTAAGTCCTCTAAGGCTAGTTACAAGTCTAAATTAGTATCCCTAGCTAAAGACAATCATAAGGCATTCTTTAGCTATGTCTGAAACCTAAAAGGGAATGCCCAGCTGTGTGCTGAACTTATAGTGGATGTTACCACTCACATGGAACCTGAGGAAGTTGCCAAACTGCTAGCCGACAGATTTGGCAATAACTTCACTCCCCTGTTCCCATTAGACATACCCCAAAGCATTCCTGACACCAGTCCTCTACCAAGTATCTCCAAAGAACAGGTCATAGAAGCATGCTCCAAGGTAAAAAAACATGGCCTCTGTGGGACCAAATAACATTCCAGGTTGTTTACTAAACAATCTAAAACAAGACCTAGTGGAACCACTTGGCATTCTCTTTAACCACAGCCTAAGAACTGGCTTTGTTCCAGCAGAGTGGAGAACAGCAACAGTAATCCCCTTGTACAATGGGGGTCCATCAACTGTCCCTGGAAACTATCAACCCATAAGCCTAACCAGCCTTATCTGCAAGGCCATGGAAATAATCATCATGGACCTTACCCACAAGATCACAGGTGACCTTCAAACCCTTGACCCAACCCAGTCTAGTTTCATCAAGGGTAGATCTTGCTTATTAAACTTAGTGGACGTCTTTGAGAATGTCACCAAAGCCCTGGATGAGGGCAAAACAGTACATACCACCTATCCTAATTTAGCCAAGGCCTTTGACACAATCCCCCTTCAGGTATCATAGAGAAACTCTAATAAACTCCAAAAATACTCCACCACCACAAGAAATGGCAGCATATGACCAGCAACCAGAGAGTGATAATAGAAAACGATGGAAAAATACCGATGGATTTAATAACAATGCAACCACAGAAGGACAATCACAGCAAAAATAAATTAAAAAAAAAGGTAGAGGGCAGTAATTTAATTCAATCAGGGAATTTTCACAGTGTGCGGACAAAGTTAATTCGTAGTCTATGGTGATTAATTTGCCTGGACATGAGATAACAGATAAACAATTTACTGTTTTAAACTTAGGTTTAAAGTTTGTTCTGACTGTTTTGCCATGCCTTCAGACTCTTAAAAAGGGGGATTTTTCAACTAGTCCATAAAATACATTCAGGACATTTTTTTAAAAACAGGAATAAGATGGAAGCATGTGTTAATGATGGTTTGGATAATGGAAGGGAGCTTTGTGTCATGTACATCTGATGCGCCTGACCGGTCAGAAATTAATGCTCATTTTATTGTCTTTTGAAAATGTCTAATACCAAACACGGAAGCCTTTTTATACCTCCATATGATTATGAATGTATACAACAGTTTTTAGTGATGTTTAAATTATTCTGTAGAAAGAGCCTATGAGGATTTTGTGTGTAATAAACAGCAGGTTCAATATAATTTAACTAAAACTGAATGGCAAGCTTTAAAAGACTTAAGTGAAAGGTATGATCTGACTTTTAAATCAGTAGGTAAAGGGAATAAAATAGTTCTTATGCATTAAAAGCAATATATGCAAATGTGTTATGAACATTTAAGGGAACAAACTGTTTATGAAAAAAATAATGTTGACACTTACAATGAAGCATTACTACAATATAAGAAATTGTTGGACAAAGGGTATAGGTTGGACTATTTTACGAAGGAGGATCTGGACAAAAAGTTTAATGTTGTGGGTTGCAGTATTGCTAATTTTTACTTTTTACCAAAAGTTCATAACAGCCGTTAATAACCAGTCCCCCTGGTCAGCTGATTATTTTGGCTTGTAAATATTTTTGTACAAAACACTGGCCTTTTTTTGAATCAATATCTTCTTTGCTTTGTAAATAAACTTCCCTAACATACTAGGGATACGTTTGACTTTTTAGATAAAATTTCCAAACTTAGATGGACTACAGGCATGTACTGGATAACACTAGATGTCAAGAGCCTCTGTACTAGCATTAAACATGACCATAGTATACAGGTATTATTTTACTTTTGGGGTGACAGCCCCTTCTCTAGCTATCGTATCGAATTACTAGATTTTTGTCTTGGTAATATTTTTTTGATAATGATAACTATCATCAGCTTCAGGGAACAGCCATGGGGGCTCCATTTTCTCCCATGTATGCTAATTTAATGATGGCTCTTTTTGAAATTGAACACTTGTATAATCATGAATTTATACATAAGAATGTTATACGTTATTGTAGGTACATTGATGATTTAATATTTGTCATCATGGTCATAATAAGGTTAATAAGTTTGTTCAGGATTTTCAGAAGAATCGATACAACTTGGTTTTCAATGGTCTTCATTGTGGTGAAGAGGTTGTATTTTTGGATCTGCATTTGCAAGACTTATGTGGTGGAGAAATAAGAACTACTATACACAGGAAAGTTTTGGATGGTTGGCAGTACCTACATGGAGATAACTGTCATTCTCATCTAAATTCTTCGTTGCCCTATGGAGAAATGTTATGTTTACGTAGGATATGTAGTAACGAATTGGATTTTTTTAATGAGGTTAAGAGGACTGTTCAGATGTTTATGAATAGGTGATTTACATATGATGCAGTCATGGAAGCGTTTCGGAAAGTTATAAGGTAAAAGGATAATAATAAAGTACCTGGGAACTATCGTGAAATAACGACATGAGAGTTAATTATGACACAAATAAAACAAATATATATTTTGTTACAACTTACACTGATCTTAGTGATAAACTAATGGATTTACTTACACCACTGGCAATTTTTGGTTAGAAATTGTGAACTTTCTAGGATATTAAATAAGACTCCTTCTGTTTCCTATAAACGTGGCCGAAGCTTGGGGGGGGGCATGACGGTTCATAGTAGTTGTGTTTCCCTTGATATCCAGATTTACAGAAATCAATCAGTCACTAACAGGTAAACTTCTCTGTGGGAGTTGTTCTATTTGTAAGTTTATTGTATGTTCTTTTTGTAGATTTAATAATACGAAGCTTAGATCTGTGACTATTACATGCAACACTGAGGGGATTGTTTCTGTCATTAGGTGCCCGTGCAATCTCGTTTATATAGGGGTAAATAAAAAGCCTTTAAAATTAAGGCTTCAAGAACACATTAGAGATACTAAGAGACAAAAACTTTAAAGTCCTACAGCCTTGCACTTTAAAGAGTATCATGGGGAGTGATGTTTCATTGTTACAGGGCACTGTTCTTGAACAAGTGATAGATTGGGGAAAACATTTCACTTAAAGATAAATTATTATACAAAGAGTGTTTTTATTTTAAAGTATGGCAGTTTAATGCCTTTGGGCTTAAATTCAGAATGTAATTGGACATACTTGACTTAACTTTGTTAATTAATTAATTGATTAATTGATCATGTGTTTTAGATGTGTGTGTGTGTGTGTGTGTGTGTGTCTGGTGTCTGTGTATTATCTGTGTGTGTGTTTGTGTATACGCATATATATATATATATATATATATATAAAAATGAACAAAAACCCAAAAATGGAAGGAGCAGAGCCTGCTGTTGGCAAATGGCAAAAAATGCAGACGTCACAGAAACTTGCAGATGAAGTGCAAAACGATGTAAACGGCCAATTGCAGTTCCAAAAAAGCCTTAAGATAGTGTAGCTTAATACTCCAGCAACCAAGCTAGCCAAGTCATACCAAATAGCTGAAACACTGCTGCTGCAAGTAATAATATCTGTAAGTCCAAAAGCAAACGTTGCAAAATAATCCAAGCCTGAACGCAAAAGTTGTCGAAAATAAAAACTATTATTTAATAGAGAATGAGCGCTTTCGCGGTGAGCCCCACCGCTTCTTCAGATAACATAAAATACAATAAAACCATCACAGTTTAAATTACAATACAAATTCAAGAACATCCAATAGAATCATTTCTAATAAAACATGCGATACCTAACCCAGACTCATGACACCTCCCCTATTCTAAAACTCGCTCAATATGCAATGTCAACTAATTGCTCCAAACTTCACGGTGATCCTCCAATTAAATTCTAAAAAGTTTGCAAGTTATTTAGGATTAATTCAACGGCTCATCTTAACTTTAATGGCCAGATTAAACACATCCCGATTTCCTTCATAATGTTGCTTACAAACTCAAAGCGTATCCATTAGAAAAGAAAATCACTAAAAAGTTCATAAAAATATATATATAACACACGACTAGTTCAGTCCTGTATCCCACCGCATACGCTCAAAACCACAGCATCAACGCTCATTCATACAGCAAACACTATTCCCGTGCATCGGAAACACCAAGACCCACAAATATCTTTCAAAGTAGCTGTCAAATGCTTTTAGAAAAAAAAATGCACCACTCAATATTGCGCCACAAAGCCCCTGATAAGGGCAAAAAGTGTCTGCAGCTCCCTTACACATTTATCATTTCGATTAATGAAAACTCACTATTATCAAGGGCGTGCAATCCACTGCATACAAATAGCGTGCATATGCTTGTTAACGACAGCGACATGTGCCCACTCAAAATAAAACCAGTCAATTCCGGAGATGATAAAAATAAAATAAAATAAAACAAGTTAAAATAAACGGCACTGCTTGTAATGCTCCATGCTGTAAACACGCCGGAAGCCCTAGGTTCATTCTGCTTCTAAGCGTAATTTTGCGTCACTCTCTGCTTGTAAACAATCACTAAAGTAACGCTTCAGAGCTGTGCATGACTTCTCATTGAACACTTTAAGCTACATATCGATATTGATTCAGCTATCATCCTCTATACATAACGGGTAGCATATTGAGATCTCTTTAGCACTAAAAATCAATTTTTATAATATTTCATATCACTTGCAGAAAAGAATAAAATATAATATATTATAAAATATATAAATGCTAGCAGCACTGGCCAAAATTTGACAGCCCCTCATATACTTCTTTTGGCTTGTTTTAACCTTAGTTAAAATACCACTAATAAAACACATACGAAATGTATGATCACTACTGATGACTTCAGAGTCAAATGTCGTAGAGTAGTAAAAATGTGATGGAAAAATCAGCAAAAATAAGGAGGAACTGATCAGGTGAGTACTGTTTCTTCTCATATTCAGCCCCACTTACCAACACTTACTCATTCCTTTTTCCCTTCTACTTTCTTGTTATTTTTCTTATTGCATACATCCTTACTTGCCTTCTCCCACCTGCCTTGGTCCTCCTTATTTTTGCTGATTTTTCCATCACATTTTCACTACTCTTCGACATTTGACTCTGAAGTCATCAGTAGTGATCCTACATTTTGTATGTGTTGCTTTAGTGGTATTTTAACTAAGGTTAAAATAAGCCAAAAGAAGTATATGAGGGGCTGTCAAATTTTGGCCAGTGCTGCCAGCATCTATATATTTTATAATATATTATATTTTATTCTTTTCTGCAAGTGACATGAAATATTATAAAAATTGATTTTTAGTGCTAAAGAGATCTCAATATGCTACCCGTTATGTATAGAGGATGATAGTCTATTCAATATCGATATGTAACTTAAAGTGTTCAATGAGAAGTCTTGCACAGCTCTGAAGCGTTACTTTAGTGATTGTTTACAAGCAGAGAGTGACGCAAAATTACGCATAGAAGCAGAATGAACCTAGGGCTTCCGGCGTGTTTACAGCATGGAGCATTACAAGCAGTGCCGTTTATTTTAACTTGTTTTATTTTATTTTATTTTTATCATCTCCGGAATTGACTGGTTTTATTTTGAGTGGGCACATGTCGCTGTCGTTAACAAGCATATGCACGCTATTTGTATACAGTGGATTGCACGCCCTTGATAACAGTGAGCTTTCATTAATTGAAATGATAAATGTATAAGGGAACTGCATACACTTTTTGCCCTTATCAGGGGCTTTGTGGCGCAATATTGAGTGGTGCATTTTTTTCTAAAAGCATTTGACAGCTACTTTGAAAGTTATTTGTGGGTCTTGGTGTTTCCGATGCACGGGAATAGTGTTTGTTATATGAATGAGCCTTGATGCTGTGGTTTTGAGCGTATGCGGTGGGGTACAAGACTGAACTAGTCGAGTGTTATATATATACCTTTATGAACTTTTTAGTGATTTTCTCTTCTAATGGATACGCTTTGTTTTTGTAAGTAATATTATTAAAGAAATCGGGATGTGTTTAATCTGGCCATTAAAGTCAAGATGAGCCGTTGAACTAATCCTAAATAACTTGCAAACTTTTTAGAATTTAATTGGAGGATTACCGTGAAGTTTGGAGCAATTAGTTGACATTGAATATTGAGTGAGTATCAGAATAGGGGAGGGGTCATGAGTCTGGGTTAGGTATCGTATGTTTTATTAGTAATGATTTTATTGGATGTTTTCGAATTTGTATTGTAATTTAAACTGTGATGGTTTTATTGTATTTTATGTTTTCTGAAGAAGCGGTGGGGCTCACCGCGAAAGCGCTCATTCTCTATTAAATAATAGTTTTTATTTTTGACAATTTCTGCGTTCAGGCTTGGATTATTTTGCAACGTTTGCTTTTGGACTTAAAGATATTATTACATGCAGCAGCAGTGTTTCAGCTATTTGGTATGACTTGGCTGGCTTGGGTGCTGGAGTATTAAGCTACACTATCTTAAGGCTTTTTTGGAACTGTGAATTGGCCGTTTACATCGTTTTGCACTTCATCTGCAAGTTTCTGTGACGTCTGCATTTTTTGCCATTTGCCAACAGCAGGCTCTGCTCCTTCCATCTTTGGGGTTTTTGTTTATTTCTATCTACTTTACGTCTTCTTTTTTTGGGTGCTTTTTTGATAAATCAGACATTTTGGGCCATGGAAGGAGCACATAGTGAAACAGGGTCGCTCAATGCCGTGTCAGAGACAGCACAAACGCGTTTGAAGAATTTCTTGGAACCAACTAACAATCCTTTATTTTCAACTGATGACAGCATAGAAGTAATTGACTCTGAGTTTGATGCTCGGATGGAGCAAGTAATAAGAAATCTAAAAAAGGAGATTGAAAATGATTTGTATAAATTTAAGAGACTAACAGCTCAAAGGCATCACATGGAGGCCTGTTTAAGCACGGGAGTAATACCGCGAGGATTAAGGGTTCTAACCATGCCGACCTATGGGGAAGCTTACCCCACGCTCCTGGCCAAATGGCAACAGATCAACCTAAGAGCTAGTAGGGAGTATATACAGTTATTGATTGATTTCTTCCAACCTGTGGAGAATGATTTAAGGGACAGAATATTGGAGTCACAAAACAAGTTGATTGAGAACTATGGAGCCAATGATACTGACATTTTTATGCACGAACTCATGGATCGCATATTAAGATATGAACAGAATTTATTGAATAACAAACGTAAAAAGCTAGCACGGGACTCCCATGATTTTGCCAACAATAACGTATTTGTGTGGCCTAGAAACACATACACAAGGGAAAGAATAGTGGAGAATTCCAACAGTAATAGAGCGAGATACAATGATCAACATGTTGGACAACAACGCCATGGGGGTAATCAGGCCCAACGAAACTCAAGTGAGAATCGCAGGACATCCGTAACAGCACCAAACAGGATATCCATAGACAATTCTTCAACGGGAAAAGCACCACCCATGGTCATGACATTGGAGAATGCAGCCCCCATTGATGGGAATGCTGGATACAATAATGTTACCTCTCCCCGTGAGGGGGGTTCGGTTTATACTACACCTAATGAAGAAACAGTGACAGCAATGAACAACAAGCCCGTACGAGACCCGGCCCCTTTAACCACTTTATCAGGGGCTGTAAGACGGAAGATTCAGCTAGAGTCACATCAGGCGACGGATTTTCCACTGCCAATACGAGCAGGGAGGAAACGTTCGTTAGAATTGGACACCAATCGGGTGACCAAGAAGAAGGACCCTCCCCATTTACAACAACAGACCACACTACAGACACTTTGGCAACCCCTTCACTAGTACATAATATCTCTCATTATTCTCTCTCTCCTTCAGAGAAACAACTACTTGAGAAAGGGTTATCTTTTATACCTACCAGGAACATGGACATCAGCCAAGCATTGCTATCAGTGAGGCTTTTTGTACGTAGAATTGCCCTAAAACTGATATACAATGTGGAGAGCAGTATAGAGATTCCTTCTATACCTGCCCTAAGGAAAAGGAGTACGTATACTCCACACCTACAGGCCAATCTGGAACTATTTGTAAAAGCAGTAGAAGCACAAGTGTATAAAGAGATAAATGATCCTAGAGGGAGATTATATAGTAATCTAACATCGGATGAGCAACAAGCCGTCAAGAGCTTAAGGGACAACAAAGAAATAACGGTGCGCGCGGCAGATAAGGGAGGTCCAGTGGTGGTCTTAGACACTGAGTATTACAATGATAAAATGAGTCAACTACTCAATCAGGAGTCATATGAAACCTTACAATTTGAAGAGATTTATATTATGCAGACAAGAATAATGAATACTCTTAAGGAATGCAAGGATATGAGGTTAATTGATGACAACATATATCAGTATTTTTTGGTGGAATGTCCCCTCATTCCCACCATCAGTGGACTCCCCAAAATACATAAGAATCTTTTGAAACCTGACTTCAGACCGATAGTATCAGGCTCAGGCTGGTTAACGGAGCCCATCTCCATATATCTGGACAAGGAATTGAAGGAGTTTTTAGTACACTATGACTATGTACTACGTGACACCGAGCAATTCCTTAGAAGCATGTATGAGGCATTGAAGAACCTCGTTCTGACAGATAGGACGCTATTTGTAACTATGGACGTGGTGTCCCTCTTCACGTGTATACCTAACCAACAAGGAATTGAATATTTGCACTCCTTTCTTGTAACCAGGAATTGCACAACGGATAGAGCTGACTTCCTGTGCCTCTTGGTAGAACTAGTGCTGGAGAACAACATTTTCTTATTCAATAACATCTGCTATAGACAGAAGAATGGCGTAGCGATGGGCACAAGTTGCGCGAATAGCTACGCCAATCTGGTAATGGCTGAATTTGAGAATAGGTACATTGTACAGGATCCACATATTAGATATTATAAAAGGTTTGTTGATGACCTTTTTTTCATCTGGGAGGGATCCCTTGAATCATTAAACAACTTTTATGAAGATCTTAACAAATCCAGTACTTTTATTAAATTCACCATGAGGCATTCACATCAGAGTATTGACTTTCTAGATGTAAAAGTGACGAAGTCTGAAGGTTTCGTATCGACTTCAGTGTATAGAAAGGAATGTTATCAGCCCTCATATTTGTATAGAACCAGCATGCACTGTCCTCACATATTCTCCAACATAGTGAAAGGACAGGCTATGAGACTATCACGACTGTCAAGTGAGGGACAGGCCTTTGCAACAGAATTGGAGCAACTTGAACATGGGTTGGTCTCTAGGGGATATCAGGAGAGAGAGGTCCGTTTGGCCTATAGCAACATGAGATCTTTGCGTGATACCAGAGCACGACCATACTTCTCGGAAGCCACACATTTACTCCAAAGAAGTCATGACAAGCCCAACATTGAATCAGTGGTGGTGCCATATAGTGCCAACACCAGTACACTTCAACGAGCCATTCGAAGTAACTGGAATATACTCATAGCTGATGAGAAAACACAAGCAATAGTTGGATCTAGTCCGAGATTTGTATACAGCAATATGCCTAATCTCAAACGGACTCTTTGCCGAGCGTTAGGGACGGATTCCAACTTAGCTCCAGTCAGAACAGGATTGGAGAGAACAAGCAAGTGTGGTAGCTGTCCACAGTGCCAATACATTGACACTTCACATTTTTTCAAACACCCGGACAGTGGCAAGCTTTGGGATATCAGAGTGAATACGGACTGTAACAGCAAGAACATAGTGTACGTGGCGCATTGTGTCAAGTGTTTCTGCTACTATGTAGGAAAATCAAATCGTTCTTTACATGAACGCATCAGAGATCATTATTATTGCGTAAATAGAAAGGACTGCAGTAGTGCCATATCCAAGCACATACTGATGACGGATCCTTCACATCTATTTTTATTTCAAGTGTTACATCAAGAACCTATAAGCATTAGGATGGGAGACATCGTAAACAAGACAGAGGAAGCTGAATTACGCTGGATTCTGAGACTTGGTGCGCACAAAGGGAGAGGAATCAATGAAATGGTTTCCATTAAACCCCATTTGAAAGGGTTGAGATTACGTTGAGCTTGGACTCTATTTACAACAGTACTCACCTGATCAGTCATTTGCCCACACTGATTTTTTATATGCCCTGTTTCTATCTGTTTTCATCTTCCTCCTGCTCTTCTGTTCTTTTTCTTTTCATTTTCATATCCATCTCCATTTCTATTCAGTCCCATTTCATTTTATTTAGTTCACACTTCTTTTTTCATCCCTTTTTCTTCCTTCTTACCTCTTATTCACCATTTCTCTGTTCACCTAACTTAGATGGTACATCTCTCTTCCCCTTCATACTCTCCAGTTATCACCTGCTTTCACAGTTTCTTTTCTTTTCTTCTCTTCACCCCACTCTTTCATCTTTTTTCTTCTCACATTCAGCCCCTCTTGTTTTTACCAACACTTACTTATTCCTTCTTCCCTTCTACTTTCATGTTATTTTTCTTATTGCATATATCCTTACTTGCCTTCTCCCACCTGCCTTGGTCCTCCTTATTCTTGCTGATTTTTCCATCACATTTTTACTACTCTACGACATTTGACTCTGAAGTCATCAGTAGTGATCCTACATTTCGTATGTGTTTCATTAGTGGTATTTTAACTAAGGTTAAAATAAGCCAAAAGAAGTATATGAGGGGCTGTCAAATTTTGGCCAGTGCTGCTAGCATTTATATATTTTATAATATATTATATTTTATTCTTTTCTGCAAGTGATATGAAATATTATAAAAATTGATTTTTAGTACTAAAGAGATCTCAATATGCTACCCGTTATGTATAGAGGATGATAGTCTATTCAATATCGATATGTAACTTAAAGTGCTCAATGAGAAGTCTTGCACAGCTCTGAAGCGTTACTTTAGTGATTGTTTACAAGCAGAGAGTGACGCAAAATTACGCTTAGAAGCAGAATGAACCTAGGGCTTCCGGCGTGTTTACAGCATGGAGCATTACAAGCAGTGCCGTTTATTTTAACTTGTTTTATTTTATTTTATTTTTATCATCTCCGGAATTGACTGGTTTTATTTTGAGTGGGAACATGTTGCTGTCGTTAACAAGCTTATGCACGCTATTTGTATGCAGTGGATTGCACGCCCTTGATAACAGTGAGTTTTCATTAATTGAAATGATAAATGTATAAGGGAACTGCATACACTTTTTGCCCTTATTAGGGGCTTTCTGGAGCAATATTGAGTCGTGCATTTTTTCTAAAAGCATTTGACAGCTACTTTGAAAGTTATTTGTGGGTCTTGGTGTTTCCGATGCACGGGAATAGTGTTTGTTATATGAATGAGCCTTGATGCTGTGGTTTTGAGCGTATGCGGTGGGGTACAAGACTGAACTAGTCGAGTGTTATATATATACCTTTATGAACTTTTTAGTGATTTTCTCTTCTAATGGATACGCTTTGAGTTTGTAAGCAACATTATGAAGGAAATCGGGATGTGTTTAATCTGGCCATTAAAGTTAAGATGAGCCGTTGAATTAATCCTAAATAACTTGCAAACTTTTTAGAATTTAATTGGAGGATCACCGTGAAGTTTGGAGCAATTAGTTGACATTGCATATTGAGTGAGTTTTAGAATAGGGGAGGGGTCATGAGTCTGGGTTAGGTATCGCATGTTTTATTAGAAATGATTCTATTGGATGTTCTCGAATTTGTATTGTAATTTAAACTGTGATGGTTCTATTGTATTTTATGTTATCTGAAGAAGCGGTGGGGCTCACCGCGAAAGCGCTCATTCTCTATTAAATAATAGTTTTTATTTTTGACAATTTTTGCGTTCAGGCTTGGATTATTTTGCAACGTTTGCTTTTGTACTCAAAGATATTATTACATGCAGCAGCAGTGTTTCAGCTATTTGGTATGACTTGGCTAGCTTGGTTGCTGGAGTATTAAGCTACACTATCTTAAGGCTTTTTTGGAACTGTAATTGGCCGTTTACATCGTTTTGCACTTCATCTGCAAGTTTCTGTGACGTCTGCATTTTTTGCCATTTGCCAACAGCAGGCTCTGCTCCTTCCATTTTTGGGTTTTTGTTCATTTTTATCTACTTTACGTCTTCTTTTTTTGGGTGCTTTTTTGATATATATATATATATATATATATATATATATATATGTGTGTGTGTGTGTGTATACGCATATATATATATATATATATATATATATATATATATATATATATATATATATATGTACATACATATACATACTTTTTTAGAATTGTTTTTTACTCCTTGAAGGCTTGTCAGCCGAAGCGCTACAGTTTATTAAAGCTTTTTGGGATTTTGGTCAGTAGCCTGTTTTTATTTATTCATTTATTCTTCGTCAGTTGTATATCATAGAGAAACTCTCCCAGCTGAAGATTAACCTATAAATTATTATGCAAATGGGTAGCCAACTGGCTCACTGACAGAACACACACACTGTTAAAGCTGGGGAGTCCACCTCCACCAGTAGACCAGTTACCAGTGGGGTACCACATGGATCCGTGCTGGGCCCTCTACTGTTTGGAATCTATTTCTCTGAAGTCCAGGTGAAGGCAGATGGCCTGTGGCTTAACAAGTTTGCAGAAGACTGTAAACTGGGAGCAATCACAGAGTCCACCAAAGATGTAAACATATTACAGAAAGGGCTGACGCAGAGAAATTACTGCTGCCAAACTCATAGACTAAAATCTAATGCAAAAAAATGCCCCATTATCCCCTTTGGCAAAGTAGTAGCCCCTGCTAATTATGATATGGATAGCACCCCCTAAGCTGAAACTCAGTGGTGCGACACATGGAAACACAAGTTGATAGCAATCTAAACTTCTATCACCATTTGTCACATAGTGGTAAGAAAAACATTCTACATTGCCCATCTCATAAATAAGGGCATCATATCCAAGACCAGGGAGGTTATAGATCTGCTGTACGCTACCCTTATCTGACCACTAATTGAATACAATGCTCTCTTCTGTATGCCACTCACCAGACACCTGCATTAACTGGAGAGAACACAGAGGTTTCTAACCAAGAAAATCCAGGGCCTCCAAAACATGACATACATGGAAAAACTAAAAACCCTGTCACTGTACTCTGTATCATACAGGCTGCTGAGAGGCGACTGGTGTCTGACCTACAGAGCTGTCTCAGACCCTGCACTAATGGAAATGCTGGACATCTGTAAATCGAGTGGGACAGGAATAACTCACTCCAGAGATCTCAGCCTAGCTTGTGACATCAACAGAACACGCTAGAGAGACAAACATATCTCCCAACAACTGCCACTCCTCTGAAATACGCTCCCACTCCATGTGAAGCAGAGCTCCTCAATGACCCTATAAAAGCACAACCTTGACAACTGGATGGGTGACCATAAATTCACCCTGGAGGTGGCAACTATGTCCCTCATGGACAGGGGCAGTCGATGCTGATTGCAGAATCGCTCAGCTAACAATGACCATCTAACTATGTTCAAGAAGGGTACTCTGGTTATTACACAGCTAGGCTTGTAAAAGCCCTAAGGCCATTAGCCTAGTAACCCCCTATGAACCTATGACCATCCCATTGTCTTTATACAGTAAACTCTCAGTTAACCTGCACCCATGGGGATTGGTAGATGCCGGATAACTGTAGTTTCTGGTTGCTTGAGAGAGTTACTATTAAAAATAGGCCTGACTAATACTGTACCCTCTACTATTTGTTTGGTTTGACTTGTTCTTAGGTTGAGGAGAGAGGGAATTTATTCCTGTCTTCCTTTTTTAAAACTCTAAAACTGTAAGGTATTTTTTGGGGGTGGGGGGGGGGGGCAGAAACTGTAACACATGAAAATTGTACTGTATTTCTTCGATTTTTTTTTTCTGGTTGCTTGAGTTCCAGATAACTGAGAGTTTACTCTATGTTCTTTCTGGTTTTGGGCTCCTGGGTAAAAACTAGGATATGGACAACCATATCAGGGTAACTAGGATCCCTAGCCATCTATCAAGTGATAAGACAATGGGCCTGGAGGTCCGGGTAAGACTTGCCAGATAGATGTGAGAGATTCCTGGATGATCTCAGTCTGCATGGCTTCTCCAAAAGATGTGTTCACAGCAGAAGAAACCACTCCTGCTGAGGCCAAAATGGGGCAATGAGAATTACTCTGGCTTTCTTTAGTCAGGCTTACACAGAAACTTGTGAAACAACTTGTGAAACTGGAGAACACCTGGACTGTTGCTCAAGAGAAGGGCTCATGGAAAAGAAGTCACAGCACTAGGTGCTGGCTAGGCTGACAAAAATATTGCAGTTAAAGCTTCTCCCACATTGGAACAGAAAACTCATCCCCAATCAATTCAGGAAGCACTGAAAAAGCATCAAGAGATACCTGGTCAACAACAGGGCTGGCTTTTACAAGTAAATAAGAAGCAATCAGAAAGCAAGTGGAAGACATTGCGCATTCCTAAAGCCTCATGGTTTGTCAACACCAGAGGGAGGAATGAGTTCTACCATGCCTGCTGATATAACATAGCATTGTCACGTTGTCAAAATGTATGACTATCACTTTGTGAGAAAGGGAAGCCTGCAACGGCTACTGTATGCAAAGGACCATCCTCATCTCAAGGACGCTGATGTGCAGAATGGCTTCTGTTTATGACCAAACACCTCAGTCTGCCAGAGTCTGAAAATATCCCACCTGGCCTAGGACAGAAGTATCCATGGTGACTGTTACCAGGGGAATGGGGACAAAGAAGGGGTTTGTCCATTGAAAGGCTGTGTTCAGACAGCCACTAAAAGAGGTAAGTCTCTCATTTCTTTGACACTCTAATAGCAGCTGAGACACAATCTAATGCTTGGTTCCACTGAACCCCCAATGTCCTCTAATGGTCCTGCATATAGAACCTTACACAGGAAGTAAGAAAAAAATGTAGCCACCATTAGTCATCACCATGAGGCACATGGTATCTACTTTCTACTACCACCACCAAGCAGAACATCAGGGACTAAAACAGAAAATGGCTGGCTTTCATAAGAGAAGAGCCTCCTTGGTAGTTTTAATGTGCAGGTAATGTTATCTTGGAGGTCCAAACAGCACATACAGTCTCACTTGGATAGAAAAGGGAGAATGAACTACACCATGACCATGAAGAACTTTTGGTTTAAGTACTTTGACCTAGAATGGGCATGAAATCCTTAACCCTCTTTGGCATAAAATAAAAAAAAATCTGAAGTAAAACCAGTCCCTCGCTGCTCCAGTGGAACTTCATGGATGGCTCTTTTTGTGAGAAAATTTACAACCTCTAATCCTGCCACCATGTTTTGTTCAAGTAGAACATTTGGAGGAGAATGGGAGAGGGGAAAACAAAATGAGAATGATGTCTAGTATCCACTGGTCGCATGTGATAGTTGACCCAGTTGACCAACTGAGGAACAAGTTCTCAGAGGGAGTTCTGCTGACCCCCCCGCCCAAAAAAAAGTGGGGACTGCAGAAGCTCTGATTATTCTTTCCACCTCTGCTACTGGGCTGGCATCTACTTTGGAAATCAGCATCACCAACTCCACATGTTGACTGCTGTTAGGCGTTGACTGTGCAAAAAAGACTTCTTTGCATCCTGGACTAGAGATGGTGAGCTGCCATGAATTTTATGCCAACAGCCATAAAGGTTTTTCCTTCTTTCTCTTTGTCCTCCAATTAAGCCTTAACCTGAGACATGAAAAGTTCATAGCAGTTGAACTGGCATTAACAAAAGAAACCTTGAAGACTGCATAGAAATCTGTTAGGTGGAAACAGGCATGATAGTGTACCATAACTCCTGTGCCTGTCACCTTATATGTGCCACGGGTTGCAGTACGAGTTAGCCTGAGGGTAAGACTGGAAAAAGTGGGCAAAGTGGAAGTTTGAGTGATGATTTTAATTGTAAGCTTACTACCCATGACCAGTTTCAGTGACTTAGACATGTCATTTATAATTACACTGAAAGTGTAGCATATATACTCTATAGCTTAGTATAAAGCAAAAAGGCAAGGACACAAAGACTCTCCTTTGCATTCCTTACTGAAATGGAGAACCAAGGGGCCCTGCTTAGTGGGGATCCTCTTCAGGGTTGATGTCTTAACTGCAGAACTGACTCTGGGATTCTTAACATAACACTCCCTGTTTTTGGGGTGGGGCAAAGTATCCTGTCAGATTTATGAAGTACTGAAGCACACATTATATATGGTTCTTTTCAGGGTTCCATAACTCCATGGGAGGCACCACCAAGGATGGAGAAATAAGAGACTGGAAGACCTCCTGCAGAATCTTGTCCAACTCTGATGGGGTGACAACAGATAAGCCCTACTTTTTTATCGGTAAGACCTCCACAATTTTAGGTTTATCAAGGTGGTGTTAATAGATGAGGAAGAAGCCAGCTCAGAAAAATCACTGGCACATCTAGGTACCTTCTCTTGAGCCAGCTCAGAGGACTCATTGGCACATCTAGGTACCCTCTCTTGAGCCAGCTCAGAGGACTCACTGGCACATCTAGGTACCCTCTCTTGAGCCAGCTCAGAGGAATCATTGGCACATCTAGGTACCCTCTCTTGAACCAGCTCAGAGGAATCATTGGCACATCTAGGTACCTTCTCTTGAGCCAGCTCAGAGGAATCATTGGCACATCTAGGTACCTTCTCTTGAGCCAGCTCAGAGGAATCATTGGCACATCTAGGTACCTTCTCTTGAGCCAGCTCAGAGGAATCATTGGCACATCTAGGTACCCTCTCTTGAGCCAGCTCAGAGGAATCATTGGCACATCTAGGTACCCTCTCTTGAGCCAGCTCAGAGGAATCATTGGCACATCTAGGTACCCTCTCTTGAGCCAGCTCAGAGGACTCACTGGCACATCTAGGTACCCTCTCTTGAGCCAGCTCAGAGGAATCATTGGCACATCTAGGTACCCTCTCTTGAGCCAGCTCAGAGGAATCATTGGCACATCTAGGTACCTTCTCTTGAGCCAGCTCAGAGGAATCATTGGCACATCTAGGTACCTTCTCTTGAGCCAGCTCAGAGGACTCACTGGCACATCTAGGTACCCTCTCTTGAGCCAGCTCAGAGGAATCATTGGCACATCTAGGTACCCTCTCGAGCCAGCTCAGAGGAATCATTGGCACATCTAGGTACCTTCTCTTGAGCCAGCTCAGAGGAATCATTGGCACATCTAGGTACCTTCTCTTGAGCCAGCTCAGAGGAATCATTGGCACATCTAGGTACCCTCTCTTGAGCCAGCTCAGAGGACTCACTGGCACATCTAGGTACCCTCTCTTGAGCCAGCTCAGAGGAATCATTGGCACATCTAGGTACCCTCTCTTGAGCCAGCTCAGAGGAATCATTGGCACACCTAGGTACCTTCTCTTGAGCCAGCTCAGAGGAATCATTGGCACATCTAGGTACCTTCTCTTGAGCCAGCTCAGAGGAATCATTGGCACATCTAGGTACCCTCTCTTGAGCCAGCTCAGAGGACTCACTGGCACATCTAGGTACCCTCTCTTGAGCCAGCTCAGAGGACTCACTGGCACATCTAGGTACCTTCTCTTGCACCTGCTCTTGGATGGCCTCTGTAGGTTTTGGGGAAGAATCCTAGGCAGACTCAAGCTGAATCTTAAGACAAGATTCTGACAAGGCCTTTCCATCTCTCTGTCCCAACAATGACAGCACCCACTTCAGGGCAGCCATCTCACTGGTGAGGATGCTGAGGAGACCATCCATGACACAAGCTGTCTGGGATTATCTTGCAGCTACTGTTTCAGCACTAACAATGGACCCAACAACAAGGTCAAAAGTCTGGACAAAGAAATTATGACGACAGCTTGTACCAACAGAAGCATGACACTGATGGCCAATGCAAAAGTATGACACTGGAGTCATCGTCCTAGGATCTTGAAGGCCAAGAACTCAGACCTTGACAATGAAAGATCAACAGACGTACTGACCTTGACCCAGAGCCTGGCAGAGGAAGAAGAGATAGCACCAAGACACAAAACACCACAGCTGCCTCATAGAACACTCACGTCAGTGTACGAACCTAAACACCACAGCTGCCTCAAAGAACACTAGGATCCTATATGGAGCTAGGCGGCCTTGATCTAACCAGGACAGGAATTTATGCCAATGGCCAGGCAGATGTAGATCTAGGAAGCCTACATTCCTAGATCATCCCAGTAGTGGACAGGGACGGGAGGAGTCCTAGGTATAATCATGCCTGCAGCATGACCCTAGATAGCTTACCACAGTGACCGTCAATCATGGGGGGTTTTTTTTGGAAAGAAACTGACTTGGTGAAGGGGGTCTGAAAGCTGATAAATCTGTGAGAATCACTTCGTTTAACAAGAAAACACTTTCTTGACACAAGACACCTGACCTCACCTCAGGGAGCACGCGTTCCTCCAGCACTCTCAGAGGAATCCTAAAACACCAGAATCCACTAAAAATTCCCTTTTCTCCCTATCTGAAACCCTGATGAGAGGAGGGGAAGAAAACTCATTTGAATGCTATTCACATTTAGAAGACATAGACTTATCTTTATCTGCATGAGATTTTCAAAAAAGTTTCCCACAGAAGGCTTAGGAAGAATAAATTAAACTTGAAAGACTTTCTTATCAAGTAAGGCATGTTCATCATACTATACACAAACTGAGCTGTCTTCATCCAAGTCGGAGTTGCCTAAGCAAGCCACACTCATAGTAGGGCAGTCATGTAGGGCAATTCACCACGCACTTTACAAAACCAGCTCTTTCTATTGTCAGCAAGTCAATCTGAGAAAAAAAATTCTGGCAAAGAACTATGGTTAAGTCAAGTCCAAAAATGTTTACACACACATGCACATGCCACAGCAGTCAGAATAAAAATGACACCAACTTACAGGGTAAGAGCAGAGTTAAGCTATGCAAGTCTAAACTGGAAGCAAGGCCTTCACAAATAAAGCGACTATGCAAGAAAAGCTTGAAGACCTGAGGCAAAAAACAGACAAAACAAAAGGCACTGCCACAGTCAAAGGAAGTCATTAGAAATCATTTCAAGTGTGATGAGCAGTAAACAAGCTCTCGAGAAGCAGATGCATACTAGGGATTATGAGAATATGACAGTTGTGGAAACCCAGGAAAACTGGTATCCGTGGCAAAGTAAATGACCGTCTGTGTCAAAGTGCAGACAACCAGAAGGGGAGGACGAACCAGACCATTTCAGATGTTCTGTTCAATGTGTTTACTTTTCAGCTTCTGCTAAGAAGGTAAGACTTTCTACACAAAGCTGAATGGCTTTTCATAGATGCACATTTCTGTGGTAACCCACCATTAGCAGTCTGGTTAAACTGTCTTCTCAAGCTCACAACATATGCCAGTGGAAGCTACAGGACTGAAACACAGTCCTGTAAAATACAGCTCATGAACAGTTTAATAACCAATAAGGTGTACTCCCAAAGCACTGTGAAAAAATGCAACATGCAAAGCACTCTTCTGTTGTCAAACACACTTCAGAAGATGATCTAATACCTACACCCTGCCTAGAACCTATGTATGTATGTATCCACAACAAAGAAAATATGCTGCCATAAGAGTATGACACCAGCACGTGGGAGGTTAGATGGGCCTACATAACAGCTCTGAGCTAAATATAGCAGCCAGTAGCCTGTGGGTTAATAACTTAAAAATCTATAATCCTTCTAGGATGTGCACCTCTAAGAATGCCAACTTGTCTGACTAGTTCAAAAATTCTTACAAGATTTAGCTGCAGCTGGACATTCTGAAGTAAATTGTTTTAATCCCACAAGCCAATGTCTTTGCCTTAACAAGTCAAAACTTTCATGTCTTTATGTCAATCTCACTTAAAGGTTGAAAGTATCATCTGCCTGCCACTAAAAACACCAGTAAACAAACCAATGGAGCTAATCCTCTTTTTTTTCTAGTGATATGCAGTTGCTCTGATGGCTGGAATACGTTTACAAGTGCAACAAAGCCCAATATTTGAACCACTACAAACGTAACATATGATTTGTTTAACTGCAGACACCTAACGTCTGCACTAAGGTAAAAGTGTTGTTTATGTGCAGGTCACAGAGCTAGACCACCATATGCCAGTTCTGCAATTACTTGTGATTTTTTAAGTAATTTATATAAAATCTGACAGACAGTGTGTGTGTTTTCTGCTTAATGCAAAGGCAGTGGAGGTACTGCAGGACTGAGCAGCTCTCGGAGTTGTAAGGGGTCCACATCTAAAGCCTCTACATTATCTTATGACAAGCCAGCAGTAATGAGTTAAAAAGAATTCTTGGCAACAGTAACTGCTGAACTCCATCTTTATTATACACTCTCTTGCACAGTCTGATCTCAAACACAAATGTAAAGCAAAGCTCTGTTCTCCTTAATCATAAGATCCACATTTCTTGGAGTACTATCTAAAGAATAGTGTCTGTGATGGTGCTACTAAAACATGTTATATATCTGCCTTAAAACATGTACAAACAAAGATATACATCAGTCAAAAGAAAAATCCAGTGAAATAAAATGCTTTATGCAGCATTTTAACACATTAATGCAGAAAACAGAATAAGACACAACCTGTGGGCTTTTCCTACTACCTTTTTAGATGCCATCCATCTCCCTCTCAGCATACTTCCCATCTCCCACTAGAAAAACGGTTATTTAGTCCTGTGATAACTTAAACTATCCCCTCTCCAAATATACCACAGTACACATTTAAAGACTACAGTAACGCCCAGAGTTGAGACCTCCAATCACACAAATGCAGAGTGTTGTAGTTGTAAAGACAATGATACTACATGGTGAAAGGCAGCATATAATAAACTTCATCACTCATTCTACGTGCTGCAAAGTACTAAAACTTAATTTGTTCTGGTTGCTGTCCCCAGGGCAACTGTTTCAGGGATTCTTTTAAAATTCTTTTTACTGACTTATCACACAACAAAGAGCATAAAATGAACACAATAAATGATATTTACTACACTAATAAACTTAAACAAAACTGAATTGTATTTATTTATTCTTTGTTGACCTGGTTAGTCCCACTACACTATTACCTTCTTTTCAGGGGAAACCTGAGGTGGCATTTATCCCACTAGGGGAAATATGGCCAGGGCATCAGGGAATTTAATCTACTCTTCATTGTTGCGAGTGGAAACCATTTTGGTGGAGCACTTCCTGTTTCTGTTTCCGGCACAGAGGAGGCCTGGAGAAACAGGGAAGCAGATAAACAGAGGAGATGATGGAGAGGTGAAAGCAAATATCGAGACAGGAGGATGTGTGCAGTATTCCGAGGAAATGCTCCAAAGAAACCTGGTTGATGATGATGAGTCAGCAAATGATGGATGTATAATTATAGCCCTCTAGTCAGGAAGGTTGTGGGACGATTTACTTAAACAAATGGTGGTGCAGAGTGAGTCAGAAAATGAAGAAGATGTTTACTGGGAGGACATTATGGAGAAAATACAAAAAGACAATGCAGAGACAATCCCGAAGAACAGTGGTGAGATGGAAAAGAATCCATATGTAGAGAAGGTAAAAGAAGGCAAAAGTGGAGTAGGAGAAAAGAAGGCAGAAGAAAATAAAAAAAACAGATGTACGTGGTAAGGATTCAAAGTAAAAAAGACAAAGAAATGGACGGGTATGAAGTGCGGGACAATTTAATAGCTCCTTTGCGTGTAAAAGCATATGAGGTAAGAGCATTTATTCTTATTAACATTAACAAAGAGAGATTTTGTGACATTACACTTGAGACTGTTGTTTTCAAAGGAAACATTTCTTACAGACTGAAAAAAAGAAAGATTGTAACCCATGGAATTTTTATGTGATCTAACCATTTAACAGGGAAACAAAAAGAAAATTCATACGCAATTTTGAACAGAGGTAGAAAGAAAGACTTTGAAATGACATTTGAAAGCTTTATGTAAATAAATACTGGACAATGAAAAAGTTGATGACAAAAGGGGTTTATGGACTAGTGGCTGGGATTGTAACATTGTGCTAAAAACAGAAAGAGAAAAAAATGTACATATGCCAAGCATGATAAATGTGAAGGGGAACAGGGGTGTTGTAAAACACTGGGGTCAACCCCAAATGTGTGTGTGTGTGTGTGTGTGTGTGTGTGTGTGTGTGTGTGTGAGAGAGAGTGTGTGTGTGTGTGTGTGTGTGTGTGTGTGTGTGTGTGTGTGTGTGTGTGTGTGTGTGTGTGTGTGTGTGTGTGTGTATAAAACAAGGGCATTTGACAAATGACTGTGACAAAAGAAAATGCTACATTTGTGGGGAAATGGGACATAATGCAAAAACATGTGAACTGAAATGTTACAAATGAAACAATTGGACATTTATAGACAAAAATGAAAATAAGTGCAATGAAAAGGGAAAAACGAAGAAAGAAAAGACATTTTAGAAGAAATAGAAGAAAAATTACACGAGAAAAATAATGAGACATATAAGAAGGTTCTAAAATGAGAGATGAAAAAGACTTAAATTGGGAGCTAGTAAAAGGGACAAATTATATTGTTAAAAGGGTAAAAGGCAGAAAAGTGATAAGTACAACAGAAAAAAGAAAGGAAATGGATGAAAAAGAATATAAACAACTACTGATTGGGGCTTGGTCTAATGGTTATGGTGTTTGATTCACACACACAAGGTACAATGTTTGATTCTCACCTTGGGGAAAGAAACTGGTTATGCTTAGACTGGTCTATCCAAAAAGCTAGCCTAGTAATTAGCTATGAGCTTATGAAACCATGAATTTAAGGGAAAATGAAAACTTTAAGAGTGCTTTCTGTAAATGTGAACAGTAATAAGAATACAGTAAGAAGAATAGCAATTTTGGCGTGGTGTAATACATGTGATGTAGATGTAATTATATTAGAAAACACAAGATTTTTAACAAATGAAGAACGATTACAAACACAGAAACTATGGGGAGGAAAGCTGATCATGAATTTGGGAAATGAGAGGTGTTTTGGATAGCCGTATTCTGTAGAAACGCAGTAAAGATGCTAGATGTAACTAGCAACAATTGGAAGATTAACCGTTGTAGATTTAAAATGGAAAAACAAGTACATAAAATTATAACATTATATGCTTGTACTAACTGTAAAGAAAGAGAAAACTTATTTCATCAGATTTTAGACTATGTAGTGATAAATATGAACATTGTAACAACAAGAGACTTTAATTATGATTTAAGAGGCAAGCATAAATTAAAGGAAATAATATAAGAAAATGTTAGAAGTTATAAGAAGTGGTAAGTTAAGACTTTGGGATAACAATTCATGGACTTACAAAAAGGCTATGTACAGAACTGAAATATATTATTTTACAGAATCAGAAGGTTTAGTTATGGAAGAAGGGGTGGTAGTTGATACACGATTTTCTGATCATCTTGCAATGTGGCTAGAGATAAAGGAAAACACAGAATATACAAAAATAGGCAAATGACTAAAAAGGATAAATGAGGAAGTATGGAATAAAGAAGGAAAGAGATTAGTAATACAGTTATGAAAACCTCATATTACTATGAGAACATTTTATAAAAACTGGTCTTAATGGTGGATGATATTTAAGGAAAAATATAAAAACGTGTTTTTTACAGTGGCAATATGTGAAAAAATAGAGAAAGAAAAATATAAAAGAACATTTAATCATACATTAGAAGATTTAGAACATAATGACAAAAAGTACTTTGATAAATAAAAAGAATTATATGAAAGACACCAAGAAAAACAAACAAGAATTGTTATATAAGCAAAGATATTTTGTACAAGGAAAGACAGAAGAAGTATTGAGTTACTTAGGCAGGTTAGTAAAGAAGTATGTAATGAGAGAAATAAAAAATGTAAAATAGAAAAGAAATCCAGGAAAGATTATGAATAGTGTAGTACAATATGTACAAGAAATGTTTAAAGAAAAAAAAGAAGGCAGTGAAAAAACAAGGAAAGTAAAAATGTTAACAAAAGAAAGAGGATAAGGGTTGGAAAAGGAGCTTTCTCTAACTGAACTAGATTAGGACCAGTCAATATAGAGTTGGCCTCAGGACCAGATGGAATAGAGTATGAAATGTATACAAATTTAAGGGATTGGCAAAAAAATACATTTTTAAAGATTTTGAATGAATAGTTAAGCAAGGTTTTATGCATAAACAATTATGCAGTGGAATACTTTAATTCATATGGAAGAAGGAAGACAGAAGACAATTAAAAAAAAAACGGAGACTGACAGTATTGAATAATAATGACTATAACATTTTTTATGAAAATAATACAAAAGAGATTTGAAACTAAAATGGAAAATATTATAAAAAAATATATATAGTATAAAGGGGAAGGTTGTCAAGAATTATTAGTGACAGTTACAGAAACTGTGGATGATATTATGAATGTAATAGTATGTGAAATAAATTACAAAATTAAGGAAGCAGGGTTAAGAATTCCATTTCTGTTAACATAAGCAGATGATATTATACTAATTGTAAACATCAAAATTTGGATAAACGAAGTAATAATTTGTACAAATGAGATGATAGGGATGGCTTTAAATAAAGAGAAAAGTAATGGTTTAGGTGATGTAGTAAAGACTTGGGGGGGTACATATCTTAAAATGAATTAAATTTCTGTGTTAGCTAGCACATTTGGGAATAAAGATGCGAGTAGAGTTCAATGGGAAAAATAGAGGAAATACAACAAACCTGTCTTTTCCAGAGAACATATGAATTATTCGAAAAAAAATGCTTACTTCATAAATTCAGTACTGATGGGAAAAAAACAGCATACTTAACAAATGTATGTTGTCAGCAGTACTTGAAAAGGAATTATTGCAGACAAGTTTTTTTTCTCATTTATATGGGGCTCTAGATTAAACCCAGTAAAAATAGGAGTTCTGTATGTAAATAAAGGAGAAGAAGGTTTAGGGTTAATTTACCCGGTGATGCTGCCTCATAAAATTTGTACAAAGGGTTAAAGTAGATAAATGAAAAAGATGAGAGATTAGTAGAAAACGGTATAAATAAAAATAAGATCAATTTTGGGGTATGTAAACAAAGAGTAAACGAGAAAAAGACGATCAATGAGAAAATAAAATATTACCAAAAATATTTTTATATAAAATAAAAATTGATGATATAGAAAAAGATAGAAAACTATAGTATAAGAATGTAAAGATAACATATTACTATGTAAAACCATGGGTAAATGTAACAGATGAAAAAATTAATGCTATAAAAGTAAGAAGCAAATTGTGTAATCAGAGAGTAGAATGTCAAGATGTTTTGTGGACACTGGTAATAGATAAATTACCAGCAAAAGGAAATATGGCATATAAAAAGAAAAGTGATAGAATACGTTTATATTGTTAAGAAGAATAAACTATGCAACATGGACCAAAAAACAAAGCGCAAAATGCCAAAAACTTAAAAGAGTAATATTAAAACCAGACCAGAGCCAATAAAAATCACCACAAAGCACACAGAGGAGGTAAATTAATTGCTTTATACAACCTCTTCAGAAGTTCTAGAAGTTAATAGAATGAAAGCACTTAATTTACCTCCTCTGTGTGCTGTGTGGTGATTTTTATCGGCTCCCGTTAACTCTGGTTTTTGTATTCTTTTAAACTATGGAACATGTACTTTTGAAATGTAAAAGTGTGCAAACTTTAAAGGGAAAACTATGTAAAGAAGATTTTTTTAAGATATAAAAGAATTGGATAAAATAAATATGTATATTATAAGAATAGAAGTAACGAGTATGTTAAAAGAAGAGATAAAAGGTTATTTTATGTTATATGGGTTATATGTAATGAAAGAATAAATTAAATTATGTTTAATGGTAAATGGATTTTAGCAATGATATTAAGTAAAATCAGATACTGGTTATGGAAAAAGCAGTGGTGGATCTAACAGGAATGAAAATTTAGTATGATCGTAAAGGAAATTATAAATATGTGTACATATATTTGTTTATTTCTACATATGTAAATATTTGTATGTATATAAATATTTTGTAAATAAGAGTTTTTTTTTATATACTCTTTCTGATAAGTGCCTTGAGATCTTTTACATCCACCTGAGCTACCAGCAACTCAAGCAGATGGGGCCTCAGTTTAACATTTCAAACAAAGGACGAGGCACACAGACAGGAGTGCAGCTTCCCCTTTATAAGTTCATAGGTTGCTACTAGACTAATGACCCCTTGGGGCTTCATAAGCCTAGCCATGCACCCCAATCAAATTTTGTCCCCTAGTACCTTGGGTATCTATTAGGAGGGCGAGTATGTTTAAAAGAAGGTAGCAAAGGCACTTGTGGGGGGGGGGTTCTTAGGAGAACATTACACTTACTAACAGCCTCTATCCATCAGGGACACAGGAACCAGACTGGGGGGGGGGGGTGAATTTGCAATTTCCCATACAATGGTCAAGATTTCGTTTGAAGAGGATTAGGTATGAACTCTGCTTCACATGGAGAGGGAGCTTATTCCATAACACAGGAACCCTTTGAGACGCATATCTCTCCCTCCAGCATGTTCCTCACAAGTGAGGTTGAAATCCTTGGATCAAGTTTTTCATAGTGGTATTTGTTTTGTGGATGTGCAAAAGATCCAACAGGGCTGGATCTGAGGATGCCTTATACGCCAGGCACAGATCGCCTCTCAGGAGCCTATAGAATACTGAAACAGGGCCTTTAGGTCATCTGTGTGCGACAGTGTGTTCGTACCCCGGATTCTTCTGGTGAGAAACCCTTGCAGGTGTCAAACTGCTACAAGTGTCTGGTTACATAGATGCCAAAGGGGGCATTATACTCACTGATGGGTCTGATATGGGCTGAGTAGAGTGGTACTATAACTTTTCTGGACCTACATGCCATACCCTTCCCTAAATATTTTCTTGCTATCTTTCTATATGTTGGTCAAAGGCCAGATTACTGTCTACATATTTTCCTAGATCCATGACTGCTTGACTGACTCTTCGGTGGACAATTTCCCAAAGTGAATTAAAAGGAATTTCATGGCACTGACTTTTATACCGTGGTTTGGCACCAGTCGTTTATCTGCGTTAGACCGTCATGCAGGGTATTTGTGTAATGAGGGAAATCAGTGACGGCTCCCGATTTACAGGCATCTGCGAACTTGTTGAACCAAAGGCCTTTGACATTAGCCCTGACTTCTGAGAAGTAGAAGCCAAACAGGAGTGGGCCCAGCACGGAACCCTGAGGTTCTCCACTGGTGACCGGACTCTTGGTTGAAGTGATCTCATCAATCCTGACTTCTTGGATCCTATCAGTGAGCCAGTCAGAAATCCAGTGTGTTATGTAGGGATTTATGTCTAGTTCAGAGACTTTGTCAACAATACTTGAGTGAGGTATTTTACTGAATACCTTAGCCATGTCAAGGTATGTGGTATGCTTTGTTTTACCATCATCCATTGCCTTAGTGACCTCAAAGAAATCAACCAGGTTAAATAGTCATGATCTTCCCTTGACAAAGCCAAACTGGGGTGGGTCCAGTGTCTGTAGGTTGCCAATGTCCTTGTTGATCATAGCCACGATAATTTGATCCATGGTTTTGCATAGCAGACTTGCCAGACTGATTAGTCTGTAGTTCTTGGGAATGGATGATGGCACACCCTTATGAAGAGGGGTGATTGTTGCAGTCCACCCTTATGAAGAGGGGTGACTGTTGCAGACCACCATTAACTTAGTATAAAACCTGTTTTGAGGCTGTGCCTCAACAGGCCTTGATAGGTCACGTTTTACGCTATGCAGAAGGCAATCAGGGATACTGTTGGGACCCACTGAGGCAGTGTTTTTGGCCTTAGCGAGTGCCATCAGAACCTCATGCCTGCAAACAGTTGGGAGGGTATGCTAGTAGGTATTTCACTGGAGTTAGCTGGGGAGGGAGATGGGGTGAAGTTTGAGCTGAATTTATCAGCCAGTAGATTCGTTGTGTCTTCCTGATCAGTGAAGTTGGTGCCAATAACCACCAGTTCAGCACACCACTGTATGTTACTTTAAAGATTTCAGACATAGCTGAGGAAGGTCTTGTGACTGTCCTTGGCCTAAGAAGCTATTCTGACCTCACAGTTGGTTTTGTTAGACTTAAGTTAAGTTGAATCAGAGAGCTCTTTTCTTTACAGAAGTTGCTCTTTCTGATTTTACCCATGACTTTTTTTCTTTTGTTATATACTCAGCTGAGGCAAGGAAACCACCAGTGGGATTTGTTTCTGGTGTTTGTTTTAGGCTTACTTTTGGTAGTTATGGTAGCGTCTATGCAGCCATTTACATGTTTGTACAGGGTTTCTCTGAATAATTCTGCATAGGTAGCTGTGCTCTTGGGATTAGGGGCAGCCATGAATTTTGACAAACCATCACTTCATAGGATGAAGTTTACCTTAGAATAATTCCTAATTGTTACAGGTTTAGTTGGGTTTTCTGAGTTGATTTTTTATTTCAAAGGAGACAGCTTTGTGATCCAACCTCACTAGTGAGGATGTGACATGGGGGGGGGGTGTTGTAATGCTCTCCCATGTTGGTGAGTACTAGATCCAGTATATTTGATCCTCTGGTTGGAGAGCGCACTATATGGTCCAGGATGATTGTGTTAATAAAGTCCAGGAAACTTTATACCTGTGAGCTTGAGCCAGTGTATGTTTCCCTGTCTATAGAAGGGTATTTAAAGTCACCCATGAAAAGGGTATTTGGCTAGATGGTGAGTGCCTCTAATAGATCTTGATAAGAGTTGTGAGTCTCTTGGGACATAGATGTTACCTATAGCTAGCTAGGATATGGTAAGGAACCTTATCTAAGTTGACTTGAATGTGGATGAACTCCATGGTATCATTCTGTTTGACCAACCTGGAGGTATATTTGTTAACACAGATAGAAACACCTCCAACTTTAGTCCCTGTCTGTGCTGTTGTTGGTCTAAATGTGTGAAAGGCACTGTAACCTTGCACTGCCAGAGTACTTTCTAAGGCTTTAAATCAGGTGTTGGTAATGACACAGATGTCTACATTCTCCAGAGTGACGAGGATGTGTAGGGTGTGGAGCTTTTTGTTTTGACTCCTAGAACTGAGCAGTAACACCATAAGATTGCTTTGAGTCTTTTTTTGCTATGCTGGTAGATTTATTTTGGCATTGCCTAAAAAAGGCAGTGGATAAGTTTTATGCAATATCTGAAAGTCTAGGGGGGTAAGATGAAGACCATCCTTGGCAAAGCAATGTGGCCTGTTAACCATGTCCTCCCATGTCCTCCCATGTCCTCCCAAGTGCTCCCATGTCCTCCCATGTCCTCCCATGTCCTCCCATGCCCTCCCATGCCCTCCCATGTCCTCCCATGCCCTCCCATGTCCTCCCATGTCCTCCCATGTCCTCCCATGCTGACAGATATTTGATTCCCCTGGAGTGACTCTGCAAACTAAGCCAATTATTAAAATTAGTCACTTTGTGCACACAGTGTGGCATTACCCTTGCTGAAGGTAGAATGCTGCTCATTGCAAGGCTTGTACCGGCTTTTGGTGCATACGGAGAGAGATCCATAATGTCTTTTTACATACAGTCCAGTGAGGTATTTCTCAGGTCATTTACAACCACACGGACCATAACAGAATCATATTGGTACATGGGGTGCAGTCCAGTAAAGTACTTTGCAGGTCATTTAGAACCACATGGACCATGACAGAATCAGACTGGTACATGGGGTGCAGTGACTTGAGTGTGTGTGTGTGTGTGTGTGTGTGTGTGTGATACTGTGGATCCCGGCACCAGACATGCAACTGTTATCATCTCCTTGTCTAACCTGGTAAGTGGGGCATCTGTGTGTCACACAATGGAAGGCCCAATCACAAGAGTATTAGGTAAAGTGCTCGCTCACATTATGGACTTTGGGGACCACTGGGTTTAGGCTTATGTGTGGTGTTTGCATGGGAATGTTTATACCCTAAGCAGACTTTGGAGAGTTTTTCCCCAAAGAAGATATCAAATGCTGGAGGTGTGATGGGAAAGAGAGAGAGGTAATCGGGACTGTATTTTTTGGGTACATAACAAGCTTGCAGTTTTTAAAAATTCAGCACAGAGTACTTTGTCATAAATGTTGGGAAATTACTCTTTTGATTCAGGAGAGAGGATCAGAATTGAATAGACATAGTAAGACCTTATAAGTTCAATGTTATTGGCTCAAAAATCAGTTACTAGAAAATGGTAACCAAAATCTAAACCAACAGCAAGTGAAGTACTGAATACTGTGTAGGAGATAACAGAACCGGGGCAGGACCTTTAGAAAAGAGATGTAATGCTTGTTAAAATGTACACAGCATGAAAGGAGGTACCACTGTGGTTTGTTTTCTACAAATGTATGTCTACATATGTCACTGTTGCAATTAATGATGTTAAAAAAATAAATAACCATGTTCATGGGGACATAAAAAGGGAAGTACTTAGGTGTACTGATTAAAAAGGATTCTGTTGCAGCAGCAAAGGATACATGGGGAGAGAAACTGATTAAAAAGGATTCTGTTGCAACAGCAAAGGATACATGGGGAGAGAAACTGATTAAAAAGGATTCTGTTGCAGCAGCAAAGGATACATAGGTTCATAGGTTTATACTAGGCTATCTGCCCTAAGGCATTTATAAGCCTAGCCCAAAGTTTTGTGGCTTACGCCACCCCTTATAGGAAAAAATACTGTGCCTATTAGTTTGTTGTGCCTCTGTCCAGCAGTGACACAGAGATGATTCCCGGGGTAAACCTACGATCTCCCATCCACAGGTCAAGATTTCTCTTGAACAGAGCCAGCGAGGTGCTCTGCCTCACATGGACCGGGATTTTATTCCACAGCATGTGGAGTCTCTGGGTGATAAATCTATCCCTCCAGCACGTCCTATTTATAATCATGCTAAGGTTTAAGTCGCTTGCTCTAGTGGTTTTGGTGGATTTGGATTTTTTGAGGTGGAGCATGTCCATTAATTCCGGGTTGGACATGGCCTTGTATGTCAGGCACATGTCACCTCTGAGCAGACGGTATGCGACTGAATAGAGCTGGAGTTTCTTCAATCTGGCAGTATACGACAGATTTTGGAGTCCCTTTATCCTTTTGGTGAGGAACTTTTGGGGTCTCTCCAATTGCTGCAGATGTCGGGTGGTGGATTCTGTTGCAGCAGCAAAGGATACATGGGGAGAGAAACGGATTAAAAAGGATTCTGTTGTAGCAGCAAAGGATACATGGGGAGAGAAACGGATTAAAAAGGATTCTGTTGCAGCAGTAAAGGATATATGGGGAGAGAAACGGAGTAAAAAGGATTCTGTTGCAGCAGCAAAGGATATATGGGGAGAGAAAACAGGAAAAAGATGATTAAAATCCAAGAAACGTGAATCTAAAGGCCACAGATGTATATAGTTTGATACAAGCAGTATTTTTTTAAATTCCTTTGGTCCTGTACATAGGCTAGGCACACTTTTATCAGTCAAAGGTAAACTGGCAGATGGCAATATTTATGACGACTGTATAGAATCCATTTTGTGAAGGGAAAACAAAAAGACTAAACAAACGTTACGTTCTTATGACAAAGACACATCCATGTCGTCTTCTGCCCGTCTCAGCCTATGGGTATATCGGATCTAATCATATATATCATATACAAGGCTGGTAAACAAACTTCATCTCCAAGGCTGAACATCCCCCATTTCCCATAATACACCACTAGCCCTACTGCCTTCTGATTGAGTTTGCCCTCCACCAAGTGACCATCAAATCTGAAAAGAGGAAATACCTATAAGCCAGAAAACAACTAAGAAAGACTCAAGGGATGTCCAGTGAGGTCCAGCAATTTGGATGGAGGGTGGAGATGCTGACATGGATGGAAGAAAACACAGAGTTATCATTGTGGTAGTACATAACTTTCATACCCAATCTTGTCTTTTCCCTCCAGCTCAAGCCAAGGGACAGAGTCCCCAGCTAGAATAATCCTGAGAGGCAATATGGAAGGATGTTTCAGAGAATGGTACAACCAAAGGCAGCTCTGGACCTAGACTGCAGGTCAAGCTTATAATGAGAAGTAAATGCATAAACTCTGGACCAAATGTCAACACTGGGAATGAGGTTGAAGACAGCTTCAGAAGTAGCAGCTGCTTTGGTAGAATCTGCCTTAGGTCTGGAGATTAACAATCCTCTACCAGGTAAACAAAGGTCATATACCTGGAAAGCCACACAGACAGGGTAAATTTACACACACTGTAACCCAACTTCACTTAGAAAATGAAACAAATAGCTGATCACTCCTCCTAAGGTCCTTTACCTCATGCCAACAAAATCAAAGCAGGCGGTGGACATCTCAGGAGTGAAGTAGATATTCACCTTGAATGAAGGCTAGATTAGTCATTAGGGAAATTCTATCCTTATGAAAAATGAAATGCAGAGGTTTGCATAATATGGGATGTAACTCCTCCTGGCTAACATAACAACCACCAAAAACAAAGTTTTCAAAGATAAGAATTTCAAATCTACCAAAGCTGCAGGCTCAAACAGAGGCCTTTGTAAGACTCTGTAACAAGATAGTGATATCACAAGTGAGGCACAGGGTCCCTCAACAAACACAGCAAGAGAAAGGTAACTCTTCAGAATGCTTTTGAAAGTCTCAGGGAAGTAGCAGAGGCATGCTGCTCACCCACACAAAGGTTAGAAATGGCAGCTAATTGCACTTTAACCGTAGAAGAATAACTAGGCCTCCGAATGGAAAAGACCCAACAGTGAAATCCAATGTCAACCGCAAAGGTGCTATGAAGGGATCTGGACCTTTAGAATTAGCCCAAATGGTAAACCTTTTTCATTTATTTCTATAGACCTGCCTAGTGGAGGGTTTCTGGGAGGAAATGAGAATCTGCACAAATTTGGAAGAAAGCCTGGGGTTTCTAACCATCATTGGATATGGAGAAATGAAGCAGTCAGACGGAAGAACTTGATATAGGGATGAGGCTTGCAGGAGGGGCTAACAGATGAGATCCAGAAGGGGATCCATGACCTGTATGGGTACACTAGATGAGGCCAAAGAGGAACCAAAGCAGTCAAGAGCAGGAGGTGGCAATGAGAATCACTCTAACCTTGCAGCAGGCTGCTTTTTGAAAAACAACATGACTATGAGGGGGTTGGGGGTAGCATACAGGAATCCCAAGGGGGCTGCCCCCCTAAGGGATCAGTGTGAAGAAGCTGCTGCACTTGGTAATGGTGGGGGGGGGTCCAAACAGATCACAGAAGGGTCGGGCACTGGTGGATGAAGACCTTTGATGACAGCTTCGGGATCAATCCAGATCCAAAGTGGTCAGTGTTGAGTGGGTAAAATAAATGTATGGAATTGACAACACCCAGGCTGTCTGCTTTGGCACTGGGACCTCATGACAAACATTTGGATCCAAAGTTGATAGATCTGACAAGTGTGCTGGAGAAGAAAAAGTAATAGGAGTGGACTGGCCAGGTCTCACCACTCCTGCAGCAGGGAGGGGCAACTGTATCTGGACCTTCATAAATGTCTTCACCATCATATCCAGATCAGCCTTGGATAGATTCCTAGAAAACTAGACCAACCTAAATGAAGCCACTGAAGGCAGTCTAGGGGACTGGTGCCTATGTCTATTTTGGAGGGAGTTGGTGAATGAATCCTGAGAAGAGACAGCTCTGGAAAAAAAAAACAGGTCTGGAAGACTCAGAGCAGCCAGAGATCAGATCCTAACATGAACTAACCCTAGAGCAGATAGAGAAGATGCTGAATCCCAGAGTTGAGGGGCCTCTGAAGCACAAACTTGTAAGGTAAAAGGGTCTGGCGACCTTTTCTGAGATTCTCTGGATCCTTCCTTACAGGGATCCCTGCTTCTCTCTTTCTCTGTGGGCCTGCCCTTCTTCAGCTTATCAGAGGTTTTCTTCGAAGAAGTAAATCCCCCAAAACTGAAGGGGACAAGTCTTGGGCAGGGAGAATGCCCTTCAAAATTAGTTTACAGCAACGATCCAAAAAGGGTCATGGCCCAAAGAAAGAACACATTTCACAGGACTCATTTAGATGGACATAGCCTAAATAGTAACCATGTTACAGTAACCATGTTTTTTGTGTGGATCCTCTGGCAGGATTTTCTGGCCACAGGCCATACACTTTCTAACTCCAAAAGCCTTGTCTAATACATTTTAAGTACAAACACCACAAAAAATAAGGGAGGTAAATTCTCCACACACTGACCTAATGAACCCAATACTCTGACCAAGACCTGGAAAATCACTCAGAGCACATAGAAAACACTACATCTAAACAAAATCCTACATGCCACCAATTGCTAAATGATAAAAGCTATCTCAATAACAATTCCCTACATGGAAGAGAGGGGAGAAAAAGAACTGACTAAAAGCTGCCAAAACAGCTTAGAAAGCTATAAGGACTGTAATAGCTATGAAACTTTGAAAAAGGTTATCAAATGCTATCCGAAAAGGATTGAAAAATCCACTTATCTGACACAAATGAGTTGAGTCTTGAAGAGCATGTCTGTCGCTTAGCAAGATCCAAGGACAGTAAGACTAATGGTGCATTACAAGAGAGGGGTGGAGCTTGATGTCGCTTAGCAGGATCCAAGGACAGTAAGACTAATGGTGCATTACAAGAGAGGGGTGGAGCTTGATGTCGCTTAGCAAGATCCAAGGACAGTAAGACTAATGGTGCATTACAAGAGAGGGGAGGAGCTTGATGTCGCTTAGCAAGATCCAAGGACAGTAAGATCAATGGTGCATTACAAGAGAGGGGAGGAGCTTGATGTCGCTTAGCAAGATCCAAGGACAGTAAGACTAATGGTGCATTACAAGAGAGGGGAGGAGCTTGATGTCGCTTAGCAAGATCCAAGGACAGTAAGACTAATGGTGCATTACAAGAGAGGGGAGGAGCTTGAAACTTGCAGCCAATCAGATCCGATATACCCATGGGTTGAGATGGACAGAAAAGATAATATCGGATCACAAGATAAACTGATTCTTTGTATAGATTAGGACTTCCTGATTTGAAGGGGTATCTTAATTCTACACAGCTAAGACTTAAATATATTAAAAAAAACAACAAAAACAAGCAGGGGGATATTGATCAAAGTATGAAACGATACTGGTGAAAGTATGAGAACAGCAACAATTATATAGAATATTATACTTATAATCTGGAAGACAACATTGTAAAGAAACCTGCGCAGGAGTGCAGAAAGGAGATATTGCAAGCAAGAATACACAGAACTAAGAGTACAGAAAACAGGCAAGACATGACAATAGTTACCTGGAGGATGTTAACAAAGGAACTGTACAACTTCCAGCAAGCAAGTAAGTTGGATGGGAAAAGTGTTAGACTAGGATGAAGCGAAACAGGTTCTTGACCTGCAAATCAGAGGGCTCATTCCTTATCAGGACTGTTGATGAATACAGAGAGAGAGGGGGAATACAGAATTAAAAGGGCAGCTTTGGTAAGGTTTGTAGTAGAAACAACTGATGAAGTTATCAAGAAAGGGATAAATCATTATCAACCATCTTTTTCCCATTTTACATGGGGGGGGGGTTGGGTTTTGTGACAACTGTCACCATCTCTTGATTTAGTGACAGTCTTCTTCCTATTTTGGTGGTCATGCCTTACTGTTGCAGCGCTTATCTCACACAATTCATCCATCTCTTTCATGGATGTCCTTCTATCCTCTTGCCGCCTTCTTGTCTCTCCCAAATTTTCCTCACCAGATTACCTTCTGCACCCCTGTGCAAATGCCCAAACCACTGTAATTCGTTCTCTTTGACGTTCTCTGTAATTGGAGCTACTTGGCTTCTGCTCTGATGTTCTAACTTCTTCATCTGCCCCACAGTGTACATCCTACCACCTGTCTCAGGCTCTTCATCTCCCTCACCTCTAACTTCATCACCTGCTCTGCTTTTACTGCCCATGTTTCTGTAACATACAGTAGCATTGGTGGCACCACTGTTTTGTACACCTTACTTTTCAGCTTTCTTGGCATTCTTCTGTCAAACACTACCCCTGGCACTTTGTGCCAGTTGGGCTGCAGCCCCTCTGATTCTAGCTTTGAAATTTTCATTCAGACTTCCTTTCTCCTCAACCACCCTTCCCAGATACCTGAAGTGTTTAACCTGCTCCACTATTTTCCCTTCTATCTTAACTGTCAGCTCCTTCTGATTTCCCCCATTTGCTGCCATGGCCTCACAGTAAGACGAAGACCAGTTCAACTCTTAGCTAGAGCGTCTTCTGCGTGGAGATATGCGTGAATGGGTGTACCTTCACTGAAGGTTGTGCGTTTGGGCTGGCAACTCAGCTCGTAAAAATCAACTGCTAATCATTAGCGGACCGGAGTTCCGCTGTGGCGACCCCTAACCGGGAAAAGCTGAAAGACACAACAACTGTCCTGTCTGTACTCACTTTCGTCCCTTGAGCCTTCAGTTTTGTATTGTATTTCACTATCACTTGCTGAAGTTCTTGTTCAGAGTCTGGTTGTAATGCCACATTGTCTCCATACAGAAGCTTTGTTGATCTGTCCTCTCCAACCTGTTTGTTTATGTAGTCCATCACCAGTATGAACACTAGTGGTCTTAGAGCTGAGCCTTGATGTAGCCCCAGTCCCACTAGGAATCCCTGTGTGAGTCTGAACACTGTCTGTACTTGTGTTACTGAATCCTTGTACATAACCTACCAATGTTTTCAGGACTTTGAAATAAAACAAGACTTCCCAAATCAGCTTTCTTAGGACCTTGTCATATGCTTTCTCCATGTCTAGGAATGCCCCAGTTAAAATCTTTTGGCATTGCTAATTTCTTTTCAACTGTCTAACTGCAAACACCAGTCAGTTGTGCTACATCCTGATCTGAATCTGAGCTGCTCATCTCCCATATTACTTACTACTCCTCCAAGTATTCATTTATCAACCACCCTCTCCAGCATGTTGATGCACTGGGACAGGAGTTTGATACCTGTATATGGCCCACAGGTGAAGGAATGACTTAATCAGTAAAGCATATAAACAAGTGCAGCATAACTATAAAAATCAATCAGAAGAGATTAGAGAAGATGGACAAAGACGAATAGAATGTCAAATCATAAAAGAAAAACAGGAGTAAATCTGTAAGCCCCTTAGATACGCACCAAAGTCCAGAAGCTACGATACCTGCATGGAAATGTCTATGTCGGCACAACAGAAAAAGACTTCAGAGGATTTTCTTTCAAGTAGAGGACAGTTGTAGGAGATGTACAAGGTAAGGACAGAGGAAACTGGGAACACATTTCCTGGGAATGTGTGAAATAAATGGTTTAAATGATTCCTGCAAAATGTCCCAACAAAATCGCTGGGCTGGGAACATATTAACTAAGGAAATGATGTCTCTGAGTTGGAGATAAGCTTTAGAAATGCCAAAGTACAGTAAAGCCTTATTAAGCTTAACATTATTAGCAGCCAAAGAAAAGCAACTGTACAAAAGTGAAAATCAAAAATGAAACCAGCAGGAAATGAAGGACTGAATGTAGTGAAAGAAATAACGCAATTGTTACAAAAAAAGGAAACAAATTTTATGAAAAACAAATTGTCCACTTGTGACCACAGTTTACAAAATAATGCTCAGGTTGAGGACTGATTTAAGTAGGTCAGTACAAATGTCCCTTTTATGGGTAATTTGGGAGTACTGCCTGGGTGATCGACTTGCTTAATGTTACACTACATGAGCAGAAGTTGAAGAAATCAAACCCTGGCCTACAGGCAGAAAGTACAGTTTTGTACCTACCATAAATGTAGATGTCCGATAGGAACGCATCTGCAGTCCTTACAAATGGGTTGTCCTGTCGTCAGGCAGCCCTTCGGTCGGCCGGATTCCAAAGTCTGGGTCTGGCCTCGGCTGGTGTCGCACTTCACCCGACGTCATTGCGGCAGTTCTTCGGGTATAAAGGCATCAGCCGACGCCATTTTCCTCAGTGTTTCTTGCCCCAGATGCCAGGTGCCCTCTTGGATGGCTAAATTTGGATAAATGCCAAAGTTTCCAAATAGTAGAGAGCAAACACATAAAATAAGCATGTATGTACATATATACAAACAAATACACCATAATAGATCCCCAAGCTAGCTGAAGGTTGGCAAATACCCTAGGAGTACCTCAGAGGGAAGGTGGGAGGTAATCCTGACTGCAGATGCATTCCTATCGGACATCTACATTTATGGTAGGTACAAAACTGTACTATGTCCTTCAAGGATGCATCTGCAGTCCTTACAAATGGGTAGAATACCATAGCTAAACTAGGGCAGGAGGAAAAGAGTAGAGATTATGGTGTAGTTAGGATCCCTTGCAAAACAGCAGTGGCAAAACCTGCTCGGGATCTAGAGTATAGAGGTAAATTGTAATGCTTGGCAAATGTATGTACGGAGGTCCAAGTAGCAGCCTCTATAATGTCCTTGGTAGCCACTCCTCGTAAGAAAGCTGTGGTAGTGGCTGTAGCCCTTGTGGAGTGAGGTCTGATGTTCTCTGGAGTTTTCTTTCCATGGTAGGAGTAACAAAATCTAATGCAATTTCCTATCCATTTGGAGATTGTCTGTTTTGAAATTGGTTTTCCTTCCTTTCCTGTTGCATATGCTACTAGAAGCTGGTCAGTTTTTCTATTGGTTTTTGTCTTGTCCAGGTAGTAGCGTAATTGTCTATGTACATCCAAGGTATGCAAGAGTCTTTCTCCCCTGTTCTGTGGGTTGGGGAAGAATGTAGGTAGGTGGATAGCCTGATTTAAAGAGACTCTGGATACCACCTTAGGCATAAATGTAGGATTTGTTCTCATGGACACTCTATCTTGATGGAAGATCAGGAAGGGTTGCACTGCCATTAATGCCTGTAGTTCAGAGACCCTCCTTGCTGAAGTTATTGCCAGCAGGAAAGCAGTCTTCCAGGATAAGTATTGTAATTCTGCTGTTGATGCTGGTTCGAAAGGGGGAAGTGTCAATTTTTCTAGCACAAAGTTCAAGTCCCATGCTGGCAATGGAGGTTCCTTGGGAGGTTTTACATTTTTAATTCCTCTCAGAAACTGTCTGAGCAGAAGATGAGAGAAGACTGGAGGATCCAAGCTGTATTCAGCTGAAATAGCTGATGCATGTATCTTGATGGAAGAATAGGACAGGCCTGTATGGAAGAGCTCTGCCAAGTACTCCAGGATGTTGGCTATGTTCACCAGTGTCACATCTTGCCCCTTTGCAGTACTCCAAATGAGATATCTTTTCCATTTTGCTGCATAATTCTTTCTTGTTGAAGGTCTACGAGCCTCCAGGATTATGTCTTTAACCCTTTGGGATAAATTTGGGTTAATTGTTGTTATGTAATGTTCCAGGCAGTTAGCTGCAGAGTCTTCAGGTTTGGATGCAGGATGTTGTAGTTGCTCTGTGTTAACAGCAATGGAACCAGGGGTAGTGTCCATATTTGTCCCCGAGACATGCTCCTCAGCAATGGATACCAATGTTGTCTTGGCCAGTCTGGAGCTATCAGAATGATCCTTGGACGTTCCTCTTTGATCTTCAGAAGCACCTTGTGCATCAAAGGAAGTGGTGGGAATGCGTATGCTGTCAGGTTTTTCCAACTGAAGGATAGGGAGTCCACCTTCCAAGCAAGTGGGTGGTACGTCCTTGTGCAGAATTTATTTAGCTGGTGATTGAGTGGGGATGCAAACAAGTCTATTTGTGGTAATCCCCATTCTCTTGTGATGGCTTTGAAGATGTCCGGATGCAGCATCCATTCGTGGGCATCTGTGGTAGTTCTGCTTAGTATGTCTGCTAGAATGTTTTCCTTCCCCGGTACAAAAATTGCTTGTAACTGAATGTTGTAGCTCAGAGCCACATCCCATAGGTCCAGTGCCAGCCAGCATAGGGGATATGAATGTGTGCCTCCCTGTTTGTTGATGTACCACATAACTGTGGTGTTGTCTGTCCTTATCATCAACTGGCCTTCTTGGATAAAGGTCTGAATGACTGGATTGCCAATTTTACTGCCATCATTTCCTTTAGATTTATGTGCAGGTGCAGCTGGTCTTGAGTCCATAGGCCTTGAATGCACTTTCCCAGCATGTGTGCCCCCCAACCGAGGTCTGAGGCATCTGTCGTGATGGTTTGTCTTGGTTGACTGTTGCAGAAGGGCAATCCTGTGTTTGATTGACAGGCCTGAGCCCACCATAGGAACTCTTGCTTCAGGCATGGGATTATTGGAATTTTGTTCTCTAGGCTGTGCTTGTGTTGGGACCACAAATTCTTTAGGTACCACTGTAGCTTTCTCATATGCAGTCTGGCATGAGGGATCAGTATTATGCAGGATGCCATGAAGCCTAGAGCTTGTAGCACTTTTCTTGCAGTTAGATGGTTCTGCTTTGTTAATGCCAAGAAATAGAGAGGTAGTTGCTCTTTCTTTTCTGCAGTTAGGAATGCCATTTGTTTTGATGTGTCTAGTTCTGCACCCAGAAAGGTTATTCTTTGGGATGGAATCAGCCTTGACTTTTTTATATTGACTGTATATCCCAGGGCTTGCAGCAGGTAAATGACTCTTTGTAAGTCTTCTGTTAGCTTGCTTTTGTTGTCCGCTTGTATCAGGCAGTCGTCCAGGTAGGGATAAATTTGAATCCCTGAAGTCTGCAATGAGCGATTACTGATGCCAGGCATTTCGTGAACACTCTGGGCGCAGTAGATAAGCCAAAGGGCAATGCTGAGAATTGATAATGCTCTGATCCTGCAAGAAATCTGAGGTATCTTCTGCAAATTGGTCGTATGGGGACGTGCAGGTATGCCTCCTTGAGATCTAGAGTTACCAGCCAAGACTCCTTGCCCAGCATGGGAAGAAGCTGCTGTAGGGTCAGCATTTTGAATTTTGGAACAATGAGGAATGTGTTTAAAGCGGACAGGTCTAGAATAGGCCTCCATTTGTTTTCTTTTCTTGGTACCAGGAAGAGTCTGGAGTAAAATCCCTTTCCTTGCTCCATAGATGGTACCTTTTCCACCGCTCTCATTCTTAATAATTGAGATATTTGCTTTAGAGCTTCTGCCCTTTGAGTAGGTGGTAGGTTTGGCATTCCTCTCTTTCCTGGTAGAGTATGGAAATGGAACCTGTAACCTTGGTCTATAGTTTGCAAAATCCATTTTTCTCTTGTAATGCAGTGCCAGTTCTTTGAAAATAAGGTTAGCTTTCCGCCTAAGGATGCTTCTAGTTGTTCCCTGGTAGGCGGTGTCTCCGCCAAGTCACTGAGATTGAGTCGTTGTAGTGGTGGTGGCTGCATCCGTGCCTCGCTGGTTGTTACCTTGCCACTGGCGTCCCCTGTAGGCACCCCTGGATTGGTTTCTGCCTCTGGAGCGCCTATTCCTGCTTCTTTGTGTCTTAGAGGAGTCCGGAAAGGACCAATTCTTGGAGGGCCAGTTCCTGCTAAACCTTGGAGGTTGAACCTGTAAGAAATCTTTTACTGTTTGTACAGATTTTGCCTTCTCTTCCATCTTTTTTAGTATCTGCTGTGCAGGGGAACCAAATAAATCGACCTTGTCCATGGGTGCATCCAAAAGCTTTGATTTGACATGGTCTGGTAATGCCTGTTCTTTCAACCATGCATGTCTCCTGATAACTGTGCCCGTCATGGCTGATCTAAAGGAAGCCTCCAGTGCATCATAGCCACATTTTAAAGAATGGTTACTAACCTGCTGTATGTTATGTACCATTTCGTGAACATACTTTTTATCTAAAGATTCTTCAGAGGACAGCTTTTTAGTTAACTGGTCAAGCATAAACTCTTGATATTGAATCATATGGAATTGGCAGTTCAAAGCTCTAGCTGACAAAGTAGCAGAGGTGTAAACTTTTTTACCCCATCTCTAAGGACCTGGATTCCCTTTCAGAGGGGAGGGGGTTTTTAGTAGAAGTAGCTGCTACAGCTTTAGGGCCCTGGGAGATAGTCTCTGGATCTGCAAAAGGAGCCTTGTATAAATGGTGATGAGTGTCCGGGACCCTGTAGAACCTATCGGGCTTAGCAGGAGCCGGAGGTAATGAATCAGGAGCAGTGCAAACATCATTAAATGCATCATCTACAACAGAAAGAACTGGAGGTATAGCTAAAGGCCTATGTTGTGGCAAATGTAGAAAGGTCCTAAGCCTTTTTCTGGAGTCTGAGAAATCTTGGCCCTGCCACTGAAATTGTTCCCTCATAGCATGCAAGGTTTCCCCAAAGGAAAATTCATCAGGCGGAGAGGCTGAAGGGATGGACTCTTCAGCATCAGAGTCTTCGTAAGGAGAATAAGTAGCCTCAGGAGGGTCTGTATGTTCTGAGTCATCAGAGGAATCATCTGTGGATACTGGCTCAGGGGGCTCTGCTCTAGGCCTCTTTTCTGGAGGAGGGAGAGAGGCCCTGTCTGGATGAGGCTGGGATCCACGAATTAAGGAGATGAGATCCTCAGCCAAAGAAAGCATATGGGAGCTGGTGCTGGGCCTGTGAGAGGGGGGTTTGGCAGGCACTGTTTTTGATGCTTTGGCTGCTTTAGCCCTGGCAAAGGCCTTAATAGACATTGCTGCAGGAGGCCTAGCAGCTCCACGTGCAGGGGTTGCAATATCCAGGGGAATGGTGTCTGATAATTCCTGTGAAACCGCAACCGAAGGTTGGATTTCAGTAGCCGATTCTACCAGGTTAGAAGAGGCCTCGGTAGAAGGCATGGTTTCGGCTGAAGAAAGAACCGCTTGCTCGGTTTCGGCCGAAGCCGAGACACTCGCGGTTTGCTTAACCGCGGTTTCGGCCGAAACCGCGGACCGCGAGTGTCGGTCCTTTTCTTTGCATTTTTTGGTAATTTGCGTTGTCGGAGGATCCGACGGCATAATATAGGCAAAATCGGAGCCGAAAATCTGTTCAGCAAACTCCGACCGACGTCTAAGCGTCCGTCGGTTAAAAGAAGCACAGGCTAGACAAGCTGCTACGTCGTGGTCTGGGCCTAAACAATGTATGCAGTAGGAGTGGAAATCTTTATGAGGTATTTGTTTCCCACAAGATAAACAGTTATTCACTTTCTCTGACATCGGCTGAGGCAAGAAAGAGTCCCCAACGGGGTACTTAGCTTTTTAGAAGTCTTCGAAGTAATATTCGGTAGTAGTAAACTCTGGATCTGACCGACCGGCACTTGCGAACAGCTTCTGCTTCGGGCGCCACGCGGCAAGAAAGACTGAGGAAAATGGCGCGGGCTGATGCCTTTATACCCGAAGAACTGCCGCAATGACATCGGGTGAAGTGCGACACCAGCCGAGGCCAGACCCAGACTTTGGAATCCGGCCGACCGAAGGGCTGCCTGACGACAGAACAACCCATTTGTAAGGACTGCAGATGCATCCTTGAAGGACATGCAGGTTTATCAGCCCAGATTTAACTGCCTGAACTAACCTGACAGACCAACAGTGCCAAGACATCACACTAGACTACATCAGAACACACCAAAATTAGACCACTTCAATCACAAATACGCAAACCCACCGAAAGGCAGACAGCTGAAGACAGACCACCATCCTAATGACAAGGGAGGGCTTCTTAAGGGATTTCTTGTGTTGCTCAGCAAAGCACTCTTTTTCCTTAAGCATGGATCTATCCTTTTTCCATCAGAGCACTGATCATTCTGCTACACCATGAGCTGGACACCACACAAGTGAGAAAAAAAAAAAGACAAGAATATAACAGAGAACAAAGTGCTGCCAACTGCCCACTGGGCACATGGGCATAAAAGGTAATATTCTGCTCACGTGCTCTCGCTCTTCAGAACCATAGATAGAATTCTTTGCAAAGAAATAAAACAGAAGTGAGAGAGAACCCTGATTAAATCACTGAAAGGTGAGTGAATGGCTGGGATAGTGAAAAGCCAGAGGTACTCTACAGAAACTTCTGCCCAATCTTCACCTGGGAAGAAACAGAAAGTTACCAAATCCAGTGAACATAAGCATCATAGATCAGGAGCGGAAACTGTTAACAAATAACTGGTTCTAAAACAACTTCCAAGACTCAAAAGTGGGATGTGGCAATGCAACCTGACACACATGGTTCTATGGTCACTGACAGTGAGGTAGGATGTTTGACTTCCTGCTGACCAGGGCTTAAAAAGTGGCTCCATCACTACAAGGTCAGTCAGGGAAAGGTGGGATACACAGCAATTAAACAAACTGGGTTTGACTTAAAAGTTAAAAAAGGTTACGATAATGCACAAAAAATTCAAAGACAAACCATTACCATCACTGTAAAATAAACAATTAACAATATTTCACAAAGTACCTAACCTAAATATCTAAACCTTACAATCCACTAAAATATAAAGCATCTTCTATGGAGGATTAGTCTCCCATCCCTCCAACTTACACCCACTCGAATGCTGCACCAACAACTTGAAAGGACTACCCCCCCCCCTTACTGAGCACACAGTCAACTTCACTCAGGACTGGTCAACTTTGATTACAGCTATGTTCAACCAATCATACTAGACTATCCATGCTCCAATAACACACATCTTGGAAAAAAAAAAGTTTCCATGGGAAGGATCGAGTGGCTGACAGCGAACTCATTTTCCACCTGAATGGGTGCTGGATGATGAGACGTGCAGTTACCCCTCCCCACATAAGCCATTTCTGACAAAGACTAAAGGTTAGCACTTAGCAGAAGTGGAACTCGTAACAACCACAGCTGGCACACTACATTGACAAAGGTGCCGTTAAGGATTGGGATGATATGTGGCAGCCCATGAAAACTGAAGTGGTGTGTTGTGGTGCACTGCAAATCAGCATAAACACAGTTATGGCATAAACAAAAGAAAACATCTCTTCCATGTGTGAAGCAGATGGACTAGATGGCCGGCTGCTTTACTAGCTCCTACGGAACATTTCAAGACCCTCCCCCTAACTGAAACCCTAACCTGCTGATTTATATGGGCATATGCTAGCAGTCAGGTGAATTAATAATTCACTAGGAGGACAGTGGGGAGAGGTCACGTCAAACATGGAATCTGATGCCATTCACCCCACAATTCTTCAAGACTAAAGAGAACCAGTGACAGCACCTAATTTTTAATCAGTGTCACTGGTGTAAAGGGGATACAGTCCTAAGCATGATCCAGGTGAACAGAGTACGATCAGCAGCACAGCTACCTGTCCAGGTGAACAGAGTACGATCAGCAGTACAGCTACCTGTCCAGGTGAACAGAGTACGATCAGCAGCACAGCTACCTGTCCAGGTGAACAGAGTACGATCAGCAGCACAGCTACCTGTCCAGGTGAACAGAGTACGATCAGCAGCACAAGTACCTGTCTAGGTGAACAGAGTACAATCAGCAGCAAACGTACCTGTCCAGGTGAACAGAGTACGATCAGCAGCACAGCTACCTGTCCAGGTGAACAGAGTACGATCAGCAGCACAGCTACCTGTCCAGGTGAACAGAGTACGATCAGCAGCACAGCTATCTGTCCAGGTGAACAGAGTAGATCAGCAGCACAGCTACCTGTCCAGGTGAACAGAGTAGATCAGCAGCACAGCTACCTGTCCAGGTGAACAGAGTACGATCAGCAGCACAGGTACCTGTCCAGGTGAACAGAGTACAATCAGCAGCACAAGTATCTGTCCAGGTGAACAGAGTAGATCAGCAGCACAAGTACCTGTCCTGGTGAACAGAGTACAATCAGTAGCACAGGAACCAGTCCAGGTGAACAGAGTACGATCAGCAGCACAGTTACCTGTCCAGGTGAACAGAGTACGATCAGCAGCACAGCTACCTGTCCAGGTGAACAGAGTAGATCAGCAGCACAGCTACCTGTCCAGGTGAACAGAGTAGATCAGCAGCACAGCTACCTGTCCAGGTGAACAGAGTACGATCAGCAGCACAGCTACCTGTCCAGGTGAACAGAGTACGATCAGCAGCACAACTACCTGTCCAGGTGAACAGAGTACGATCAGCAGCACAGCTACCTGTCCAGGTGAACAGAGTATGATCAGCAGCACAGGTACCTGTCCAGGTGAACAGAGTACAATCAGCAGCACAGCTACCTGCCCAGGTGAACAGAATACAATCAGCAGCACAGCTACCTGTTGGAGTTGGCATGAAGAGGTATTACCTGCTCACCTTCTATAGGGTGGAGCATGTGAGGGGCTATGCTGGGACCATGTCTGCTTCATGAGTCCCAGGGGTGATACTGGGGTTGTGAAAGACCGCTGATACTTCAAGATGGGGGTAGGCAAAAAGAGATGTGCCACCATTCTCCATGGCACCTCTGCATGCCTTCAGGTGATACAGCATGACCTAACAAGCCACAGTATGCGGACTTCTCACCTGCCTCCAACTAACTCAGAAATGTATGGCAGAAAGAACCCAAAGATCCTAATCACAGGGAGTTAAAGGCCTCCCCGTTTATAGGGCTCTCCCCTTTGTGGGTCAAACCAGGGCACCCCCACAACATGGGTACCTCCCAGGATGAGACTAATGGGGAGCTGGGCATAGATGAGTCTGATGTCAGCCGTACGCAAGTGGTGCAAAAAATAAAAAGTAACAGACAGCAAGAGGATAATAATGTGCCTGAAGCCAGTATGGGAAAATGTGAGTCACTTCACAAAAGTGGGATTGAGGTAAACAGGAAACCCGCTAATGTAAACTTGGCAGGAAAATCACAGACTCCTGAATTAAAAAGCAAATAACTGACTACAAGCCATCAGGGTTCAGTGATGGACTTAATATGTATTCACAGAACAAGCGCCAATCAAGTAGGCTTAACAGCATATGGCAGACTATAAATCTGGACCTTCTAGAAAATGCCAGCTCTGACACTGCACAACATAAAACTTTAACTAAAAAATAAAAAGCTTTGGAACAGGACCAGGTATGACAACTGAGTGAACGTTCAGATGGACAACCTGCTAATAGGTGTAACACTAAACAGAAGTCCTTTTAAAGAAAACAATGCTTCTAGGACAGCAGCGTAAAATTCAGTTTGGATCACCTTATCTTTCTAAAGTGCTTTACGTAACAATGTGGAGGATGTAAAGATCTGAAACAGGGTTAATGAGCAATAGGAAGTGCAAAGACTGAGAACAGACTGCATACACATAGAAACCAAAGAAATACAGCAGCTTAGACTGTTTGAATAATTGTAAAATACTGGGGGGAGGGGGGCAGGGACCTACATGACTGAGGGAAGGCAGTGAAAGAACAGTTGATAGGGACACAGGGTGGTCACATTAGATTACTTTAAATAATCAAAGAATGGTAAGAAAGCTAGAATAAGAGCTGGGAAATAGGTGGGCACAAAAGAAGGGCTGTATCGGCTGAAAATTTAAAGTTATTACCTAATGCATACAGAGATGCAGCAAAAGATGGGGGGGTTCAGAACTACTGACTGCCACTCTAAAGATGCAATATAAAATGCATAACGACAGACCCAATCCAGATCTATGAAGATGCAATAAAAATGCACAATGACAGACCAATGCAGATCAAAGAATGGCAAGGAAAAAATGTCTGGATCAGAACCCAGAAACATGACAAAGAGAATCACATAATTTAAAACATATACCCTCAAGGAAAGCATGAAAAATGTAAAAGAAAATCCTTTAAGTATCTTAAAGAACCCAAGGAGTCAAAGAAATGGAAAGCTTTCAGTGGACAACTAAGGGGAAATGGGAGGAGTTACAACCTATGGGAGGGAAACAATCACAACAGCCGTCATAAACTTCATAAGGATAAAACGACCCGACCTGTGGCTTAACCAGGAATGTAAAGCTTTTCTACAAAAAAAGGAAGACTAGATTATCCAAAAAGTACAGTTGTGTACACTTACCATAAAAGTAAATGTTCGAGTGTATTCACTGTTGCAGTCATTACATTTGTGTTATCTGCCTGCAGGAAGCCTTCAGTTGGCCTGATTAACAAAGTCTTGGGTCCTGCGTCGGTTGCTGCCCCAGGGGTATAAAACATGCAGCCGACACCATTACATCAGTTTTTCTTGCCCCAGATGTCAGATGCCCCCCTAATGGGAAGCAATTAAATATAAAACTACAAAAATATGCCTCCAACAAAAAAGCAAATACACCAAAATGGCTTTTAAACATAGTAAAGGAAAGTAGAGGTATAGCCAAAAGAAGTTAGGGGGCTGAAGGGAGGGTAACTAGGGCTGCAACAGTGAATATACTCTAACATCTACATTTATGGGAAGTGTACACAACTGTACTATGTTCTTCGTGTTTCACTGTTGCAGTCATTACATTTGGGTAGATTCCCAAAGCTATGGTTGGGAGGAGGAATTCAGATAGCATTAGGGCCAGCTATAAGGCCCTGCAAGACTGCAGTGGCAAAGCCAGCTCTGGATTTAGAGAAAATTGGAAAATGATAATGCTTGGTGAAAGTATGTACAGAACTCCAGGTAGCAGCTTCTAGGATGTCCCTGGTAGGGACACCTCTGAGAAAGGCTGTAGAGGAACATGCAGCCCTGGTGGAGTGAGGTCTGATCCCCTGGGGGATAGGTTTTCCATGGTGCTTATAGCAGAAATGAATGCAATGGCTTATCCATTTAGAAATGGTTTGCTTTGAAATAGCCTTCCTCTGCCCCTGCAGCAAATGTCACCAGCAGTTGTTCAGATTTCCTTTGAGGTTTAGCCCTGTCCAAGTAGAATCTAAGTTGTCTGTGCACATCTAAGGAATGCAGTATCCATTTCCCTTTATTCTGTGGATTGGGAAAGAAGGTTGGCAAATGAATGGACTGATTAACAGCCACACTGGATACCACCTTGGGGAAGAATGGATTGGTTCTGAGGGACACCCTGTCCGCATGAAAGATGATGAAAGGCTCCACTGCCATAAGGGCCTGTAATTCAGATACCCTTCTAGCTGAAGTGATTGCTAAAACGAAAGCTGTTTTCCAAGAAAGAAATTTTAAACCTGCAGTAGCAGCTGGCTCGAAAGGAGGCAGAGTGAGTTTCTCCAAGACAAAGTTAAAGTCCCAGGCTGGGGTTGGAGCTCTCCTGGGTGGTCTCAAATTTTTGGCCCCTCTGAGGAACTGCTTGAGCAGTGGATGAGAGAAGAGGGGAGGTTCTGTGTTATAATGAGCTGAAATGGCTAAGGCATGGATTTTAACGGAGGAAAAAGACAGGCCCTTGTGAAGCATCTCAGTTAAGTATTGTAAAATCTGAGGTAAATTAGACGTTGCTGTGCTCATCCCTTGAGATTGGTTCCAGGTACAGAATCTTTTCCATTTTTCAGCACAAGATTTTTTAGTACTAGGCCTCCTTGCCTTTAAAATGATATCCATCACAGGTTTGCTGAGGGATGGTAAAGGAGATATTAAGTAATTAGCCAGGCTGCCAGGTTCAATGTTAGAAGCTGTGGGTGCAGAATCTGGTTCTCCTGCTGAGACAGCAGGGAAGGAGTCTGAGGCAGGTGCCATGGAGACAACCGTGACACACGGTGCAGGAGGGGGCACCAGTGTTGATGCGGCCAGTCTGGAGCAATCAAAATCATCCTTGGTTTGTCCTGTTTGATTTTAGTAGTACTTTGGAGAGCAGAGGCAGAGGGGGGAAGGTATAGACTGATAGGTTTTTCCAGCTGAAGGACAGAGCATCCACTTTCCAGGCTTGTTTGTGGGAAGTCCTTGTGCAAAATTTGTCCAATTGGTAGTTCTGGGGAGAGGCAAACAGGTCTATATCTGGGCTCCCCCATTTGCTCGTCAACATATTGATAATCCTTGGTTCCAGTTTCCACTCGTGTGGGTCCATGAGGTTTCTGCTTAGTTCGTCTGCCAGTGTATTTAAGTTTCCTGGCAGGAATTGAGCTTGTAGGTGCACTTGGTAGCTCAAGGCTGTGTTCCACAATGCCATGGCTAGTCTGCAGAGGGGGTAAGAATGTGTACCCCCCTGCTTGCTTATGTACCAGATAACAGTGGTGTTGTCCGTCTTTACCATTAGTTGTCCTGGAAGAATGTGGTCCTTGAAGGCTGTCAGAGCATTCTGTACAGCTAACATTTCTTTTTGACTGATATGCAGGTGCATTTGACTTGGGTTCCATTTGCCCTGAATGCACTTCCCTGCCAGGTGAGCCCCCCATGCATAGTCTGATGCGTCTGTTGTTAGGGTTTGGGTGGTAGGGGATGGTGTGAAAGGTAGTCCCTTGTTTTGGTGGCAGGCCTCTGCCCACCAAAGGAACTCTAGGCGTAGGCAAGGTATGATAGGAATCATTGTTTCTAGGTCTTGCGAATGTTGACACCATAGGCTTTTTAGATACCACTGTAGTTTCCTCTTATGCAGTCTTGCATATGGAATTAGAAGAATGCAGGAGGCCATGAACCCCAAGGCTTGCAGTATTTGTCTTGCAGATAGCAGGGTTTTTGTGGCCACTTGTTTGAAGTAGGTTGTCAAATGGATTTGTTTCTCTGGCGTGAGGTAAGCCATCTGGGAAGTTGTATTCAAGCTTGCTCTCAGGAATATAATTTGCTGACAGGGTACCAGGTGTGATTTCTTTTCGTTTATGGTGTACCCCAGACAAGTTAGAACCCTTTGAACAAAGGCCAGATGATCCAAAAGTATGTCCTGGCTTTCTGCCTGAATTAGACAATCGTCCAGGTATGGGTATATTTGAATATTTCTTTGTCTGCAAAATGCAATAACTGGAGCTAGGCACTTTGTGAATACCCTGGGCACAGTAGATAAGCCAAAGGGCAGTGCAGACAACTGATAGTGCGTGTAGCCTGCTTTGAAGCATAGGTATCTTCTGCAAGATTCCCTGATTGGGGTGTGCAGGTATGCTTCTTTTAAATCTAGTGTTGACAACTAGGCATCTTTGCCTAGCATAGGAAGTAATTGGTGAAGAGTCAGCATCTTGAATTTTGGAATCTCCAAAAAGGTGTTTACAGTAGACAGGTCCAGGATAGGACACCATGAATTGTCTTTTCTGGGTACCAGGAAAAGTCTCGAGTAGAAACCTTGTCCCTTTTCCTCTTCCGGTACCAGTTGAATAGCCCCCATACTTAAGAGAGACAGTACTTGTTTTTGGGCCTCTGCCCACTGATTTGGGGGTAGGTCCGGCCACCCACTTGGTGTTGGCAATGTGTGGAAGTGAAATCTGTATCCCTGGGACACTATATTTAAAACCCATTTGTCCTGGGTAATGAGTTCCCAGTTCTTTGCATGAAGAACAATCTTTCCCCCAAAGGGCCAGTCAGCTGATAAGTGCTTGGAAATTTTAAAAGGAAGTCATTGAGACAGTTTACCATAGGGGGGAGTCTTATTACTCCCAGATTTGGAAGTGGATGCACCCCACCGCTTAGTTGCGTGTGTCCCCTGGGACTGAAACCTGGGGTTTTTGCTGTGTCTGGGTTTGGCTTGAGAATACCTGGAAGGGGCTGGAAAGGACCAATTCTTAGAGGGCCAGTGCCTACTAAATCTAGGAGGCTGAACTTGTAAAAAATATTTAACAGTTTGCATAGATTTAGCTTTATCGTCCATCTTTTTAAGAACTTCCTCAGCCTTGTTGCCAAACAGGCGGTCCTGATTTAAGGGAGCATCCAACAATTTAGCTTTAACATGATCAGGCAAGGATTGCTCCTTTTGCCAAGCATGCCTTCTGAGCACAGACCCAGTAACAGCAGCCCTGCAAGAGGCCTCTAAAGAATCAAAACCACATTGCAAAGTATGTTTTCCAACTTGTTCAGCAGAATGCATTAAATCCTGTAATTCTTTATTTTCCACACAGTCAGGAATCAACATAATTTTCTGTTTAAGCAGTCCAGTAACAAGCTGCTGATACTTTAACATATGAAACTGGCAGTTTAAGGCCCTAATGGCCAAGGTTTCAGAAGTGTAAACCTTCTCACCCCATCTATCCAGCGCCCTGGAGTCTATCAGAAGGGGTACGATTTTTAGCAGTAGAAGCCTTAATGCCCTTGGGCCCCTGTGAAATAGTCTCTGGATCTGCAATAGGATTTTTCAAAAGGAACTTGTGGGACTCAGGGACCCTGTAGTATCTGTCAGGTTAGGCAGGGAATCAGGGGCCAAACTAGATTCCGAAAAAGCATTAATAACAATGTCTAGTACAGGAGGAATAGCTAAAGGCCTATGCTGAGGCAGGAGAAGGAAATCCTTAAGCCTCTTTTTTGAATCAGAAAAATCCTGGCTTTCCCAGTGGAAATGCTCCCTTAGAGTATGTAAGGTTTCCCCAAAAGAAAAATCCTCTGGAGGGGAAACAGAGGGAATGGAGTCCTCTGCATCAGAATCTTCATAAGTAGATAAGGGCAAATCCAGATCATCAGAAGAATCACAAAAAACAGAATCCTGGTCAGAAGATTCATAATCAGCTTCAGTCCTAGGCCTCTTATAAGGGGGGGGTTGGCTAGCCCTGAGTTATTAGATCTTCAGCCATTCTTATCATTTGTTTTTTAGGCATAGAGGCCTGAGCATGTGGCATGGGCCTCGGTTTTTTAGGCATGGATCAAGATTTAGGCCTAAGTAAAGAAGGAGGCGTCACTTTAATATGCAAGTTCATAGGCCTAAATACATCCTCAAAAGCCGGTGCCTGAACAGCGGCTCCGGACCCATCTAAGGTAGAGACATCCACGGGTTCCATAGTTGAAGCATCTCGCAGCATACCGGACTCCGAATGGGTCTCAGTAGAGGCCTGCGAATCAGACGTAGCAGGTATCAGGGGCTGCGAACGCGCCTCACTGACTACTGGTGAACTGGCAACTGGTTTAGGAGAAGCGTCGTCGGTAGTTTTGGACCTCGGCGGCCTGTCTCTGTCTTTGTCTTTTCATTTTTCCAGAATCCCGGTAGTCGGATGGCTAACTGATGACATTTCTGGATAATTAAACTGAGAACCGAAATATTTAGAGAAGAAAATATACCGATGACGGATAGTGTGCTGATTAAATAAAGCACAAAACCGACAGCAAGGTACGTCGTGGTCAGAGCCTAGGCAAGGAATACAGTACAAATGAAAATCTTTGTGAGGTATTTGCTTTCCACAAGTAATGCAATTATTAACTTTTACTGACATCGACAAGGAGCAAGAAAAAGTTTCCCCAACAGGGTACTTAGCTTTAGTTGAAGACTTCGGTTCTGAAACTCGAAAACGAAAATTTCAGGAGTCGGCTGACCGGCACTTGTGAACTGCTTCTGCTTCAGGCACCGCACGGCAAGAAAGACTGATATAATGGCATTGGCTGCATGTTTTATACCCCTAACGACCTGATGTCATGCAAGAAGGGACAGCAACTGACACAGGACCCAAGTCTTTGTTAATCAGGCTGACTGAGGGCTACTTGCAAGCAGATAATCCAAATGTAATGACTGCAACAGTGAAACACGAAGAACATCAGCCTCGCTGTTACAAAAAACACTGCTTACATGACATGAGTTTTGAGAATTCACAGGAATAAAAATCACACTTAACTAATACTGATTAATATACTGGCAAAAAAAAAAATAAAACATACACTTTTTTCTTTCCTTGTTTTTTTAAATTCAATTGCTCCATATTTTGCTTTAAGTGAACATTCATTCCTATGTTCCAAGCTCTCTATTCATGGTCTTGTTTTAACACTATCTGCATTAAAGGTTTGCTGCAGATGATTTTCTTTCTTAGCACAGACAGTTTCCATAAATGAAATTTCTTTTACAAACTGCACAAATCCTCTGCAAATTACTAATGATTTCAAGTCTGCTGTTCTAGAACAAATGGAGTCCCACAATGTCTAGCATTTCTGGAGGGACAATGAAAAAGGGAGACAAAATGAATTCTCACTGAGTGCAATAAAAGACCTTCTGCTCTGTATAATCAGGCGACATCTCATGTAACGATAATTGAGACACAAACGCTCACTACAGCGATTAGCAAACAGCAGGAGTCAGCTAATGGCTACCTCTTTCTGACTTATGACTTGGTATCGATAATAGGGCCTGGAAAACTCAAAGAACCAATGCTTTATTGATGTTTGTCTAGTAAAATGTGCAGGATATGTCAATCAAAAGATGACTTTCCACAACTTTTGAAATGGGAGCTAATGATATTAACTGGTGTTAAAGAGACTCCAACTTTCTGAAACTGGTACAAAATCATCTTGTTTACGAAGGATACATTATCAGGCTGAATGAATTGTTCTTTTTCAGAAAATGAATACACAATTAAGCTGGCCATGTTAGCTTTTATGAGAAATGTATGCAATTGTTCGTGAAACACCACTGTTTTTTAGTTTCTCCATCAGATTACTAGGTCAGAGTAAGGTACAGGGACTTGGCTTTTTTATATGAGGATGACAGTGTGTGTGTGTGGGGGGGTCTGCTCTTGTAGTTAACATGCTGTTTGTTTGCTGTCTGTATGTTTGCTTGGCAGGGTCTCACCAGAATGTTGTTCTGTCATTTGACAGGTTTCGGTACAGTAAAAGTAATATGTGTTTCAAACGAGTAACCATTAGTTTGACAACTTTTATGCAGAGACTACATTTAGGAAATTATCTTGTTAAATGCAGGAAGCTGGCAACTTAACTATTTTAGAAATATGCCACTACAATATTAAGTATAATTACAGTGCATCCCTTTTCCTACATTTTGGCAAATACATAGCAGTTTCCATAAAACAGTCATGAATTTGCTTCCTTTCGTTGTAATGACAAGTATCTGGTGAAATTATGATTCTGCAATATGCAAAACTGGCTTAAGAGTTTATTATTTCACTGTATAAACATACATGTCTATTTAATATCTATACATATGTGCATGCGCACACATACACACACACATACATAAGTGTACCAATAAATATTGAATTGCAGAAGCATCAGTATTTATTCAATTGACATTTGCAAGTAGAAATTCACTTTACCAAACAAGACACACAGTTGAAATACAGCTGATTAGGAAAGGAAAATAAATGCACTACCTTTTTTTTTTTTTTTTTAAGTTAACCGATCAAAAAAGGAACAGTAACAGCAGACCAATCTCTAAACACTAGTCACGTGTGTTTAACCTAACCCTGACCCTAACCTAAACCCTACACATTACCTTGCAAAAAATCCTTTCCCTAAAACTACCACTGCACAAGACACTTGGCCACACTTTCCCTATACTAACAGACACACAAAACAAAAAACTATCCCCTTACCTAGCCCTTACTCAAACAATAACCTGTTAACACTCGCACAGACATGTGTACCTCTAATGCCATTTACCTTAACACAAACATATTTCACACGTGAGTAACATGGAAAATTCAGTAATACTGCATTCAGCAAACTCTACACTTGACACAAAAAGATAGTAATACATTCTGTTGACCAAATAATTTTCAGCAATATGAACTGCAACCGTGTGTGCGTGCGTGTGTGTTTGCATGCACACACACACACAAATATATATATATATGTGTGTGTGTGTGTGTGTGTGTGTGTGTGTGGTGTACATACATATACATACACACACACACACAAACACATGCATATACGGGTTGAATGACTAACTAATATATTGACTAACTAAATAAACTGATGGACAGCCAAATACCTGAAAAACACAATGAATATTCATATCATCAGCTTTAGATCTGGTTGAGAATTACTTCACTGCATGCAACAACAGTGTGGTTATTTCCACTCAACAAAAAACATCAGGGTATGCACAAAAACAAACACATGAAAATATGGCACAGTCACCACAATAACCTTTACCATCTGAACTGCAATGTAGGAACGTCTGTTCACAACTTCTGCCCCAAAGAGCAGAAAGGAATGCCATCTTCCCTGCCAACCAGCTCAGCATGCACACTAACACATTACCTGACATAAATTATGGGCAAAGTCCCACTGCACTCTTTCTTAACATACAGCCAAGCAGAGGGCCAGTAAACTTACAAACATTCAACTAATCCTAATTTGAGAAAATATATATTCAATAAAAATGTGCAAATGCCAAGCGACACAACCAGTCTCGTATACAATAAATTATACATTTGCTCAAAGGTAGTACTAACATGTATGTGTGTGTGACAGACTATTTATACACACACACACACGTACATGTATGTGTGTGTGACAGACTATTTATACACACACACACACACTAACATGTATGTGTGTGTGACAGACTATTTATACACACACACACACTAACATGTATGTGTGCGTGACAGACTACTTATACACACACACACACTAACATGTATGTGTGCGTGACAGACTACTTATACACACACACTAACATGTATGTGTGCGTGACAGACTATTTATACACACACACACACGTACATGTATGTGTGTGTCACAGACTACTTATACACACACACACACTAACATGTACGTGTGTGTGACGGACTATTTATACACACACACACACTAACATGTACGTGTGTGTGACAAACTATTTATACACACACACACACTAACATGTACGTGTGTGTGACAGGCTATTTATACACACACACACACTAACATGTACGTGTGTGTGACAGACTATTTATACACACACACACACACTAACATGTACGTGTGTGTGACAGACTATTTATACACACACACACACTAACATGTACGTGTGTGTGACAGACTATTTATACACACACACACACTAACATGTACGTGTGTGTGACAGACTATTTATACACACACACACACTAACATGTACGTGTGTGTGACAGACTATTTATACACACACATACACTAACATGTATGTGTGTGTGACTGGGACTATTTATACACACACACACACACACTAACATGTATGTGTGTGTGACAGACTATTTATACACACACACATTAAATATGGCATGCTTTAACGACACATTCTGTCAGCAGATGGGTCAGCTGTCACGACTCTGACTACACAGCAGAGTGTCGATATGATCAGTTTGAATGTACTTGACTACAGCAGTTTAGTGTTGATTTTGCTCTGGTCACAGCTATGTGACAGCAAAGTTCGTATATATAAGTAAAAAGAGTGCGAGGCAGAAGTCCCTACATAAACAGTCACTGTTTAATGATGTCTTTTCAGGAACAATTTATGGGCAAGAACAAAGTTCAATGATGCTAGCAAATTACAGCCTAAATTTTTATCTTTACAAAATTCATCTGGGCCCCCTTTAAATCATTCAGGGGTCCCAACGACTTTAGCAAAGTTCAGTACCTTGTTCTAACGCTGATTCACTCTGCTGCAGAAATACTTAGTGGAACTATTATATCTACTGAAATCCCTCAATGGCTTGTTTTTTTTTCCATGCAGTGCTGAAGGAAAGGAATAGATCTTTACCGGCCTTAAATCATAATCAGATCTCCTTTAAGTCTCAGTGTATAAAGATTTAGCCCCCTATAATCTCTCACAGTCAGGAAGACTGCCATAGCAGAAATCCTTTTGTATTAATCCACACTGTCCCTTTCTAAACCACTGTTCCTACCGTAGTACTTGGAAATCACAAGGGAAATCTGCACTCGTGTTTATTTTGTATCATATTGGCGCATACTGGAATTAGTACTTTTTAATTAATAAATCATCTCTTGTACTGTGTCACTTTTGGACCCCACTTCCTTAGTTCCATGATACAATCAGTAAATTTCATCTCTTTATCTATCAGAAATTGAAGTCACTAAAAGTTCTTATTTTCTGATCTGCAACCCTTTGGTTGTTCACTTATAGGCTCATAAGTTTATACTAGAGTAGTGACTACTAGGGTGTCAACAAGCTTAGCTGTGCAACCTAACCCAGTTTTGTCCGCAAGTTTGTTAATTAGGGATTAATTTACTTACTGTCAACCTCTGTCCATCAAAGCCAAGGGGTCTGGACTGAAAGCAAATTTGTGGTGTCCCATCCAGTTTCTTTTGAACAGGGTCAAGGCTGAATTCTACTTCAGTTAGATGGGGGGGTCTATTCCACAGCACAGGGATCCTTTGAGACACATATTGGTCTCTTCAACATGTTTTATTTAAGTTGCAGGCAAAGTTCAGGTCCTTGGATCTAGTGTTTCTGGTGCTGTTTGTCATGTGGATGTGCAAGAGATCCATCAGATTGGGATTGGAAGATGCCTTACATTGTAGGCATAGATTGCCTCACAGTACAGAGATAGGACCTTAAGGCAATTTGTGTAGGACAGGGTATTCACACCCTGACTTTTCCTGGTAAGGAACCTTTGCGTTTTCAGATTACAAGAGGCCATAGATTTGGCCTTAGCGCTACTTATCATCATGTCGTTGTTTTAGCTTAAACGTGTAAAGTGTCTGACTCTTGTTTGTTTTATTATATCTACATTATTTCAAGTAGTAATAACATTTCCTAACTTGAGGTCATTGGCATAAATGTGTAGGAAGATGCTAGAATCAAAATACATTGTCACTCAAATGCAGGTTAAAAATGTAGAACTAAAAGTGAACCTTCAGCTACGAAGATCCATACTAAGCTGATGCCATCAATTTCTACAGCCCAAGACCAATTAATGAGCCAAATCTTACCAGAGATCATCTGTGTCCCAAAGTCCTAAGTTTCTGAACTCAGATGTTCTTACAAGAAGATTTTCTGAATCAATTGCCACAGAAGAATTGCTGTAGAATATGTCTGCGATAATGTGTTCCAAAGGTTTGACAACATTCGCACAAAAACTTAAACTGCAGATAACCACTGACCTGTTACCTTTCTATGTTGTACTCTTTCACTTAACTCCAAAATAACAACAACTGCTGCATAATTCTGCCTGTGAAAGTCAGAAGACCAGTGGGTGGGAAATTTGTCAGTAAGGGTGTATCTCCTTTTTTATACATGACTCAGACAGTGGCTTTTTTTTCTATTCTAATGGAAGACTGCCCCTGCCACTAGGGTAATAAGTAAAGACTGCCCCTGCCACTAGGGTAATAAGTAAAGACTGCCCCTGCCACTAGGGTAATAAGTAAAGACTGCCCCTGCCACTAGGGTAATAAGTACAGGCTCTTCCATGACAGAATCATCAGGATTAGGTCTGTTTAACTTAAATCTATTTTTGGAAAGTCTGCTATCTAGACGAATGGAAGGAAGCCCTAATGAAGGTGCCTGTTTAATGGGCACCAATACCATTACTGGCTTGGCAGGCATGGGAGAGACTGACTATGTACACCGATGAAATACATCAGCAATGGGAAAAAGAGAATGGAAAATTAAATAAAAATATATATAAATAATGTCGAGAACGGTATGTCTTTGTTTTGTCACATTACATTCACATATATATATCACATACGGCCATGGTTATGAGTGAAAGGGGTCCTCCTACTTGGTAACTAACTAAAAATCAAAATAAATTACAAAAATAAAGAAAGAAGAAATGTAAAAGCAGATTTTGTAACGATAGGAGCAAGGGGCATGCAAAAATCTATATATCAAGTACTCTAAATCTGTTCCAGATTCACTCCATTCAGAACAAATCCTCTTTAGCCTATATAACTAACACAGGAGACAGAGATGAGGGAAAAGTAAGCCCCTCTGCATGTGACACAAAGTTTTGCAACAGGGAAAGTTCAGAAAATGGATCGCACAGGCTGACAACGGACTATACAAAGTTATAGGAATGTCAAAATGGCAGACTCCGTTAATTGCAAAATAACGAGTTAAATGGCTTACTAAAAAATTCAAGGGCCAACATACACCTGAAAATGAAATGGCAGCAACAAAAAATGGATGTAGAGCCTTGGTGTAAGTGCATCACATGACTAGATGACTTCATAAATGAGGAGGTGCTGTGCAGTAACTCCGAGCTTACATGGAAGGAAAAAAAGGTTCAAAAAGGAGAGAAGCAGACTGCGATATTTTCTGCATTAACATCTTTCGTAAATTAAGTGTTACAACTATGACTCATCTCAAAACACACAGGTGTCTGAATCGGAACTGTATCTGAAAATCTGCTTCTCGGCTAATGCAGGCTGAAAAAAAACAACACAGCAATATGTCTGCTTGGTGTATATAAGTTTGTGTGTGTCTGTATACATGCATACTTAGGATGACCTTACAGGTGTGCTCATTCACAAATACAGACCACCAATTTTTGATTACAGAACCACGTGGCATAGTTAAGCTGAAATGACTGAATCTAGCTGCACAACAAACCAACTTTTATCTAAGACCTGCTAGCAGGCAGACCAAGCACCAGATGTGGTGCTAGCACAGAATATTACTGGTCTGTAACAAGGGAATGAAGCAATACAGACTGCATGTCTGTCTCACCATTATTAAATATAACACTGAACTGACTGATATAGTACCTTTACCTGCACCCCCTTGCACCTTGAGGTGCAGCACAGCTCTGAAACAACTAAGCCAAGAGGATTTTCCCAGCTCAGCTAGATAAACTGTTGTACCTGCACACAGATAAGTCATAACTTACCAGCATTATTCTTTCAACTGATTTTAAATATCTCTGTTGGTATATAAAGAGGTAAAAAAAAAAGGGGGGGGGGGAGAAAACAAAACACTCCCAACTCCTACATGCTTCCTTGTGGAAGCATGTCTACATTTGCAACCAACTTTCCCAGAACATTCCCTGCTGAGACAGCTGGTGTCCTGTTCCATCTGTTGAAAATTTTTCCACAAGACGATTTGTATGAGACTGTATTAAAATGAATTTCCAAACACAGAACCTGTTCCAAATTAAGATTGATTAAATCTGAAGAGTTACATGCTGCAAAACTTAAAAGAATGATGCCCCACCAGTATAACTCTGACAGTCATCCTTTGACTACCGCAGTGGCAATGACATCATCACACTAAGAATAAAAATTGTATGCGTGTGTGTGTGTGTTGTGTGTGTATGTAAGTTTTTAATGGATATTTTTAGTGATTTTTGTATGTGATGCACTATATCTGCTACACTGCCACCCAATCTATCAACGACTTATAATGATGATGATTATGACTCTCTCTCTCTCTCTCTCTCTATATATATATATATATATATATATATATATGGGTCTACTTCATTTGCCCTAAAGCTCATTTGCCCGACAAACATTTTTCCCAGACCAAATGACTGAAAGCTCATTTGCCCGACAGCTCATTTGCCTGACAATCAGTATTAGCAAGAAAATGGAATATTCCCCCCTCCCCACTGTAGTGCGACCCTGGAGTTAGAATATATAGGTGGGGGGGTGTGGGGGGCACAGCCCCCCACAACTGGGGGTGTGGGGGGTGAAGCCCCCCACTTTATTTCATATGATATTGTTACCTTTTGATGTAATATTGCTTAGTAATAGATAAGTAAGTGGGGGGCTTCGCCCCCCACACCCCACGTTAAGGTGGGGGGGTGTGCCCCCCACGCCCCCCCTACCTATATATTCTAACTCCAGGGTCGCACTACAGTGGGGAGGGGGGCATATTCCATTTTCTTGCTAATACTGCTTGTCAGGCAAATGAGCTGTCGGGCAAATGAGCTTTCAGTCAAATGGTGTCAGGCAAATGAGTGTCGGGCAACTGAGCTTTAGGGCAAATGAAGTAGACCCATATATATATATATATATATATATATATATATATCTGTAGTGCTGCTGCATTGCAAAAAAGTTGCTTAATAATTTTACCCCCATCTCCATCTAGGTTTAAAAGACAGTGTATCACAACTAAATGCTCATAATGAAGGATTACTCACCTTACTCGTCCCCAACTCCTCTCCTGGGGCACAGCCTGTAACAATCACATCAGCGGGTACCTGAAAAATGCATCTAAAGCTTTTCCCCCAAGTGCAAGGTCACCTATGGCCATTCACCCTTAAGTGCCCACTGGAGCACTGATTCCAAAACAAGCACAAATTCACAGCAGGAAAGATACATCAGACAAACCCAGCGGGGTCCTTTTACTGAGGGAGAAACGCAGTAAACTGGTTGGGGGCTGTGCATGTGGCTTACCCAGACTTTTTACGAAAACATCAGATGCAGTATTACAGGAAGGAATGGCCCAACCCGGGCAAGCATGAACAGCAGTAGAAGATGGTAACTTGTGCATAAACAGAAGGTTAAACGTTAGTGGCATCGACAGTGAGGAATGGCAATCATCTGCTGCTAGCATTTCATGTGACTCAGTTCTCGGACCATTTTCTTTAACAAAAGAGGTCAACTGGCTGAAATCTATTTTTGCATTTTCTGGTTTTCAGTAAACTCATTAAATGGTGCCATCCTCCTTCGGATCAGAGCAAGGGAGAGTTTCTTAAACCCTGAGGTAAAGTAGCAACCATGATGCAAATTACGTAGGCAGCTTAAGACACCACACCAACAGACAGACAGACAGACACACAGACATGCATGGGCACAAGTGTGCACGCGTACACACACACACACACACACACACACACACACACACACACACACACACACACACACACACAATGATCTTAGAAAGATTTTCTTGATGATTAGATCTATGAAAACAAAATGAAGTCCAGAAACTGACAGTTGTCCTCTACTATCTATGTAAACAGCAATACAAAAAGACAGCCTCTATGCAGATGATGAAAACATCTGTGACAAAGTCAACAAAGACAGTAGAGCACACAAGATGAAACTGTACTCTGCAAAGTTGAAGAACTTGTTTAATATGAGATGGTTTAGAACTGATGCAAAGTAATACACCTCACAAATAAAAATCCAACAAAAGTGCCAGCTTGTGTGTCACAAAAAATAATGCTCCAACTATGGTCCAGTTGATCTGAGACTGATAAATGGTTTAGGAGTTTGACTGGCAAGAATAGAGCAGTCTGGAGATGACCAATGTCACAATCTCAAAAACGAAAGATGCTGCTGCAAGAAGTGCTCTTAGGGGCAGGCAATCAGTCAACTTCAAAAGCATCCTTCACTACAAGTGCACAGGAACACATCCTGCATTGCAGAGGGCACTGTGGGTCCCATGGTAATGTGGGTCATCAGTTCTCTCTTCCTAGCATGAGAGGGGTTCAACCTAAACAAATACACCTTCATTGCCAGGACACCAGCAAGGTACAAACCACTGCTGAGTCTGCCTGTGTGACTGCCTTCCTGGCCAGCTCTCACCCACATTTGTTAGCACCCTGAATGGGGTAATAGATGGGAGTGGCCAGCTTTTGCCCGCACTTGTTAATACTCTGAATGGGCATGGCTGAGAGGGGGTGACCTGATGGTCAGCAGATGCAGCATGAAAAAACACGCAGGAAAAAAAATCAAACAAAAGTATATATTCTGACAGTTTAAGTCTTTCAACGGCAAAATCAGAAACAGAGATGTAAAGTATACCATGATTTAGAGGAAGGAAACTACTATAAGAAGGAAGTAAGAAAAGCAGATGATTTTTAAGGAAGCATAGGCAAAGGCATTAGCAGTAGAAAAAGGGCGGACAGTCGTCTTTTATACAGATGGCCACAAAGAACCCATTAGAGTACTGTGCAGAGTTCAGAACACTTTATCCTTACAAACAGAAACTGGACTGAAACTATTAAGAAAAGGGCAACCCAAACAATGTAAGGTCTTGTAGATCAGAGCGTGTGTATGTACCTTTAAGAAGCATTTCCAGATGTAGCACGTGCATATACATACTGAGCATGTGCAGGCAGCAGTGCCATTTTGAGAGAACAGCCAGAGTTTTAACATGTATGAGTGTGGTAGTCAGTTTGTTTATAAGTTTAAGTTACAAAGACTCATTTCTGATATGTTTGTGTGTAATAAAGAAGCTTGAACAGAACCCACGAATGTTCGTCTGTTTCATCTTGACCAGACGAGAGACATGGTGTCAGAACCAGGATTAGAAGAGCTATTTCTACAAGCCATGAGGTGCAGAGTTGAAGGCATAACTCTCAACCTCCTAGAGCAAGAAATCTGGACAAAGCCATAAATAAAAGTGGGACAAGGACCCAAAAATAGGGACCTATTTTAAATATTGCTCTTACAAACTTGGAAAGTTGCTAGAATAACAGGTTTTGCATTAGCATGAGTTTTCTGCAGGGTATGAAGTCTGAAAATCAAATGTCTGTCATTATTTTCTAACTTCAGTCTAATGATTTGCCACAAATTTTCCCAAAAAACACAATTTTATGAAAAACGGACCAAAAATATGAGGCAAAAATAGTACAGTTGTGCGCCTACCATAAATGTAGATGTTCAAGTGCATTCACTGTTGTAGTCATTACACTTGGGTTATCCTGCTGGCAGGCTACCCGCAGTTGGCCTGAATTCCAAAGTCCTGGTCCGGCGTTGGTTGCTGTTGCCTCTTCCCTGACGTCAGTGCGCCAGGGGTATAAAAGATGCAGCCGACACCATTTTCTTCAGTTTTTCTTGCCCCAGATGTCAGGTGCCCCCAAAAGGGTAGGCTAAAAAGACTGCTTATAAAAAAGCATGCATTAACATAAACATTACCTTCATCTACAAGCAAATACACCACATAGGTTGTATAGAATAGTGAAGTACAGTTAAGTCCCAGCAATGAAAAGGGGGATGGAGGGAGGGTAACCTGGACTGCAACAGTGAATACACTCGAACATCTACATTTATGGTAGGTACACAACTGTACTATGTTCATCATGCTTCACTGTTGCAGTCATTACACTTGGGTTGAATCCAAAGCTGAGGATGGGTGGCTGGACCTAAACAGAATTAGGAGTGGCTATGAGGCCCTGCAGAACTGCAGTGGCAAAGCCTGCTCTGGATTTAGAGTAAAGAGGTAAGTGGTAGTGCTTTGTAAAAGTGTGCACTGAAGTCCAAGTTGCAGCCTCCAAAATATCTTTGGTTGGTACTCCTCTGAGGAAGGCTGCTGAAGTGGCTGCTGCTCTGGTTGAATGTAGCCTAATGCCCTTAGGCACTGATTTGCCATGTTGTGAATAACAGAAACGAATGCAGTGGCCTATCCATTTTGAAACAGTCTGCTTTGAAATGGCCTTTCTTTGTGATCCTGCAGTATATGCCACTAAAAGTTGATCAGTCTTTCTGAAAGCTTTAGTTTTGACCAAGTAGAAGCGTAGCTGTCTGTGTATGTCCAAAGAATGCAGAAGTCTCTCCCCTTTATTCTGTGGGTTTGGATAAAAGGTAGGCAAATGAATAGTTTGGTTAAGAGCCACACTGGACACTACCTTAGTCATAAATGTTGGATTTGTCCTTAGAGAAACCCTGTCCGGATGGAAAATAATAAAAGGTTCCACAGCCATTAATGCCTGTAACTCTGAGACTCGTCTTGAAGTTATTGCTAGGAGCAGAGCTGTTTTCCATAATAAGAACTTTATGTCGGCTGTATTGGCTGGCTCAAAAGGAGGCAGTGTGAGCTTTTCCAAGACAAAATTGAGGTCCCACGTAGGTATTGGTGTTCTCCTTGGAGGTCTTGTGTTTTTGGCCCCTCTGAGGTACTGCCTCAGCAGTGGATGCAAAAAAATAGGTGGGTCCGTATTGTAATGAGCTGAAATGGCAGAGGCATGGATCTTAATTGATGAGAAGGATAGGCCTTTGTCCAGCATCTCAGTTAGGAATTGTAAAATCTGAGGAATATTTGGAACAAGCGTGTCAATTCCTTGTGCCTGGTTCCAAGCACAGAATGTCTTCCATTTTTCTGCATAAGATTTTCTGGTGATGGGCCTCCTGGCCTCCAAAATAACATCCATAACTGCTTTAGAGAGAGGTGTGTCTTGAGTGGTTATAACATCCGCCATGCAGCCAGATTTAGTGTTCTGAGTTGTCTGTGCAGGATCTGATCGTTTTGTTGGGTCAGTAGATGAGGAATTTGAGGTAACGTCCAGGCTGGGCCTTGAGACAAGTTCTTTAGGATTGGATACCAGTGCTGGCGTGGCCAGTCTGGGGCAATCAGTATCATTTTTGGCTTCTCTTGTCTGACCTTTAGGAGTACCTTGGGAAGGAGAGGCAGTGGAGGAAAGGCATAAACTATAAGGGTTTTCCAGCTGAATGACAGAGCATCCACTTTCCATGCTTGTTTGTGATAAGTCCTTGTGCAGAATCTCTGCAGTTGGCAGTTGTGAGGGGAAGCAAATAGATCTATGTTTGGGCATCCCCATTTCCTTGTTATCATGCTGAAGACTTGTGGATCTAGTTTCCACTCATGAGGGTCCATGAGGTTTCTGCTTAGTTCGTCTGCCAGAGTATCTGTTTTTCCTGGCAGGAATTGTGCTTGCAGGTGCACTTGATAAGTCAATGCTGTGTTCCACAAAGTCATGGCTTGTCTGCAGAGGGGGTAGGAATGTGTGCCTCCTTGCTTATGTACCACATGACTGTAGTATTGTCCATCTTTATCAGTAGTTGTCCTGGATGAAGTAGATCCTTGAAGGCTGTCAGGGCATTCTGTACAGCTAGCATCTCTTTTTGATTGATATGAAGATGCATTTGGCTTGCGGGCCATGTGCCCTGAATACATTTTCCTGTCATGTGGGCACCCCAGGCATAATCTGATGCATCTGTTGTTAGTGTCTGCCTGGCTGTGGGTAAGGTGAATGGCTGTCCCTTGTTGTGGTGACAGGCCTGTGCCCACCATTGAAACTCCTGTTGTAGGCAGGGAATGAGTGTAATTAATGTTTCCAAGCTGTGGCAATGTTGAGTCCAAACACTTTTTAGGTACCATTGTAGCTTCCTCTTATGCAGCCTTGCATATGGAATTAGCAGAATGCAGGATGCCATGATGCCCGAAGCCTGCAGAATTTTTCTTGCAGATAACTGGGTCTTTGTTGCCATGCTTTTGAAGTATGAAGTCAGTTGGCTTTGTTTGTCTGGTGTGAGATAAGCCATCTGGGCAGTTGTATTTAAGCTTGCACCCAGGAATATTACCTCGAGAGGGTACTAGTTTTGATTTCTTTTCGTTTACTGTGTACCCTAGGCAAATTAGTAATCTTTTTACAAACGCCAGAAGCTTTAGTAGAATGTCTTTGTTCTCTGCTTGAATAAGGCAGTCGTCCAAATAGGGATATATTTGAATTCCTCTGTCTGCAAAATGCAATTACTGGTGCCAGGCATTTTGTGAAGACCCTGGGTGCAGTAGATAAGCCAAAGGGCAGTGCAGAGAATTGGTAGTGCATTGAGCCAGCTATGAAACCGAGGTATCTTCTGCAAGATTGTCTGATTGGGACATGCAGGTATGCCTCTTTGAGATCCAATGTTACAAGCCAAGCCTTCTTGCTCAGCATGGGCAGAAGCTGCTGCAGAGTCAACATTTTGAATTTTGGAATGTCCAGAAAAGTGTTTAGAATAGACAAGTCCAGAATTGGTCTCCAGGCTTTGTCTTTTCTGTGTACTAAGAAAAGTCTTGAGTAAAATCCTAGTCCCTGCTCTTGCTGTGGTACTGGCTGAATAGCCCTCATGTCCATGAGAGATGAAACTTGTTTTTGTGCCTCTGCCCATTGATTGTGTGGCAGGTCTGGCATACCTTTTGCCTTTGGAAGGGTGTGAAAGTGGAACCTGTAGCCCTGAGAGACTATGCTTAAGATCCATTTGTCCTGGGTGATCATGTGCCAATTTTGTGAAAAAAGTGATAGCTTTCCCCCTAAGGGTGTTGCCAAAAGATAAGTGCTTGGCATTGGCAGTGGAAAGTCATTGGGACTGTTTCCTATATGGCTGTAATTTGTCTTCTCCACTTTTGGAAGAAGTAGCACCCCAATGTTTGGGCCTGTATGAGCCCTGGGTTTGTTGTCTGCCTCTAGGGCGCCTGTATCTGCCTCTTTGTGGCCTGACACTGGAAAGGACCAATTTTTAGACGGCCAGTTCCTGCAAAATCTGGGAGGTTGTACCTGTAAGAAATCCTTTACTGTCTGCATAGATTTCGCTTTATCCTCCATTTTCTTCAACACCTCTTCTGCCTCAACACCAAACAAAGTATCATGCTGTAATGGAGCATCCAATAATTTTGCTTTAACATGGTCAGGCAGATTCTGTTCCTTTAACCAAGCATGCCTTCTAATAACAGAACCTGTAACAGCGGCCCTACAAGAGGCCTCCAGTGAATCAAAACCACATTGCAAAGTATGCTTTCACACTTGTTCAGCTGCATGCAATAAATCCTGCATTTCCTTGTTTTCAGAACATTCAGAATTTGTCAACATTTTCTATTTTAGCAGTGACATTAAGTATTGCTGATATTTAAGCATATGAAACTGACAATTTAAAGCCCTTACAGCCAAGGTAGCAGAAGTGTAAACTTTTTTGCCCCATCTGTCCAGTGACCTAGAATCCCTATCTGAGGGAACAGGGTTTTTAGCAGTAAAGGCCTTGACCCCTTTGGGGCCCTGAGATATTGTTTCTGGGTCAACAGCAGAGTTTTTATAAAAAAATTTATGAGAGTCTGGAATCCTGTAGTATCTGCCTGGCTTAACATGTGCAGGAGGCAAAGAGTCAGGAGACAGGCCGGACTCTGAGAATACATCATCTACAGTGTCTAGAACAGGTGGAATAGCAAGAAGTTGCTGGGGTAGTAGAAGAAAGTCTCTGAGCCTTTTCATAGATTCTGAGTAATCTTGGCTCTCCCAGTGGAAATGCTCCCTCACGGTGTGCAGGGTTTCCCCAAATGAATAATCCTCAGGAGGAGAAGCTGAAGGGAAAGATTCTTCAGCATCAGAATCCTCATAGGGAGGCAAAGAATATCCCTGATCTAAAGAGGAGTCAAGAGGAAATGGAAACCTGGTCAGAGGAATCATATTGTGTGTCTTGCCTAGACCTCTTATCAGGAGGGAGATGGGAACCCCTGATCAAAGTAATTAGGTCTTCGGCCATTTTAAGCATCTGTTTCTTGGGCATGGAAGTCTGTCCAGGAGAATGCTGTACTTGTTTCTTTGTCTTTAAAGCTGTTTTAGTCTTTGCCTTGGAAGCAGAGGTTGGCTTAACATATAACTGTGTAGGTCTGAAAACACCCTCAGAAGCCGATGCCTGCTCACCGGCTCTGGACCCATCTGAGGGAACAGTTTCCGAAGGCCCAATACCTTGAGTATCCAGAGGCCTAGCTGTCTCCATGTGGGAGCTGGTAGCAGCCTGTGGCTCTGAGGTAGTGGGTATCAGGGGCTGCGAAAGTGCCTCACTGAGAACCGGCAAACCGGCGACTGGCCTAGCGGAGGCCTCGTCGGTATTGGACCTTGGATGCCTGTCCTTTTCCTTTTCCTTGTGCTTTTTATAAACTCCGGTCATCGGCTGTTCCGACGGCATTATATAATTAAACCTTCGGCCAAAGTAATGAAAATGAAAAGCAAAATCGTACCGACGCTTAATAGTGCGTTGGTTGAATCTAGCACAAAACCGACAGCTAGCAACGTCGTGGTCAGGGCCTAGGCAAGGAATACAGTAAGAATGAAAATCCTTATGAGGTATTTGCTTCCCACAAGAAATACAATTGTTAACTTTTTCTGACATCGGTCTGGAGCAAGAAAAAAGTTTCCCCAACGGGGTACTTAGCTTTAATGAAGACTTCGGATCTGAAATTATTTTTCGAAAATCTCAAGAGTTGGCCGACCGGCACTTGCGAACTGCTTTTGCTTCGGGCACCGCACGGCAAGAAAGACTGAAGAAAATGGCGTCGGCTGCATCTTTTATACCCCTGGTGCACTGATATCACGGAAGAGACGACAGCAACCGATGCCGTACCAGGACTTTGGAATTCAGGCCGACTGTGGGCAGCTTGCCAGCAGGATAACCCAAGTGTAATGACTGCAACAGTGAAACACAATGAACATCTGGACATTCTGCAAAAATCTGTACAGTTGAGAGGTATGGTTGAAGGTGAAGGTAGACCTAGCAGGTCGAGTGAAACAGAGCACAGACAAATGAAAAAGGGCCAGAAACAAGCTAAAGGTAAAAAAAAAAAATAACTGCACGAATGACTTATTTGGCAAAGAAAATAAAGCTACGCATTTATAAGGCACAAAACACATTACTAATCAAAGGAGTAGCACAAAACTGTATTATTAAGCAAACGAAAGGCGCAAACTGCATTATTAATTAAATGAAATGTTCAAAACCATGATATTTGAAAAAAACTAGCAAAGTTATTCATAAGGGGCTCAGAATTGCCTTTGGTTTGCATAACGAGCAAGTTTAAAGTAAAACGGGCACAAGAAAAGTATAATTAGCATGAAAAGAGATTAAAAGGGCATAATGAGTACAATAAAAGGGCAAATTGAGCTTAAAGAGCAAGGCGACTGCATGTTTTTAGTAAAAGACCGTGTTTGGGCCCAAACTACTATTTTGCATTGACCGAAGCCATTCAAAGTATAACTAGAGTTGTTTGAAGTACCTTAAACCGTGCAAAGTGTTTGCAGAGTGTGTGCTTTATTACGGTGCAATTATTTCAAAGAGTTTTCTGTGTGCAAAGTAGTTATATTGCAAAGTGAAGTCAAAGTACACCCATTTTGAACGATTCTTGTGCTGTGTACAATTTATCTCCAAAGTGCATTCATTTTGAAGTGTTTCTTACTCTGAGCTTCTTCTGCCGTGTACAGTTTATTTGCAAAGTACAGTCATTTCAAAGTGTTTCCAACACTGACGAGTGGTTTCACAAAGTACAGTGATTTTAAAGTAGTGTTCTGCTACGGAGGACTTGTTTGGCAAAGTGCAGTTATCTCAAAGAGTTTATTGTGCTATTCGACATAATTACAAGTACTGCCAAAGTTCTGGCATATATATTTATGTGTGTATGTTCATACTTGATTTCAAGCACCTTCACTACTGTGTATTGATATGGCAGAAGCATTTTGCAGACCAAGACCACTTGAGTTTGATCATAATATAACAGAATCGGACAGTATTCGAGCAGGAATATGATATTTTCATACAAGCAGCTTTTTCTGACAAAGATGCACGTACAGGGGCATTCATTTTGCTTAACTTAGCTTGGTAAGAAGCTTCTGAAAGAGAACGTTTATTTGTGTATGCACCAGAAGTATATGCAGAGGAGGGGGAAACCATCATATTGTTGTACAGGCTGAATCAAGGGAGGAACCTGAGTGCTTAAAACATAAATTTAGAGAAATGTGCAACTCCCAGACAAATGTTACATTAGAGAGGCACTTATTTTATATAAGAGACCAAAAACCAGGTGAAACTTTGGCAGCTTATATCACTGACTTGAGAAACAAAGCTTAAGACATGCAGATGTGGTGACTTGAAAGATGAGTTAATACAGGACAGGCTTGTGTGTGATGTTAATAGTGCTGCAGGGAGAAAGATTTTGCTTTGTGACAATGATTTAATGTTAAGCAAAGCCACAGAGATTTGTTAAATCCATGAGCTCACAGAAAGGCACACAAGTATGCATACAAGTGATAAGAGCATGGTTTCAGCAGCCACTAGAGCAAACGTAGACAGCATGCAACACATGGCAAGCTGAAAAAGGCCTAAGCACATGGCAGCTGCAAACTCTGTGGGTGTGGCAGGGAAAACTCGGAGCTTTCTAGCAAGTTCCAAGACTAGCTTAGTTAAAGGAGCATGCTCAGTACAGTATAAGAATGAGTCAGCAAAACCCAAGTCAAGTCTTATTGTTAACTGTTGTAATTGTGGAACCAACCATGAGTCTAAAAGACAGAAGTGCTTGGCATTCGGTCAACCATGCCACAAGTGTAAAAAATTGAACCATTTTCAAAACTTTTGTAAATCAAGCAAGCCTCATTCAGTTATTAAGAAAGTTCACTCAGAAAAGCAAGTTGATCATGTTGAAAGCTGCAACCCTACATTTTACGTAGATGTAGGGTTGCCACCTTTCTTTGTGGCTAAAACTGGAGTAAGGCCACACCCCTTGCATCACCCGAAACCCAGCCTATCCCCGCCCAGTTCCCGCCCATTATGTGATGTCAATGTGATGTCAGCATGCAGGAACGCCCTTTTTTTCCATTCCTGCTGCCTGCTTTCAGCTGATTTACTATGCTTTTCTGCAAAAAAGCATAGTAAATCAGCCGATTTAACAAACTCCAATAGTCTGTTTCCTTTTTCAAACAGAATACTGGAGTTTTTACAGTGTTTTCCGGACTACCAGATAAATACGAATAAAACTTGGACTGAGGTAAACTTTAAATTGCACATTACAGGAGACAGCAGTGACTGTAAACTATCTTTTGATCTATGATGAAAGCTGTGCTTTTGCTTCTAGCCATTGCTGCACCTTTCAGTATTGGTCCCTAAAAATATTAATTTTGTACTCACAATCTCACTGTTGCCTAACCTGCTCTGCATTTAAAAATGTACACATATCCCTATGTATTTTAATAAATGTATGCATAACTTTCAGCTATGATCTATGATACATCTACTAAAAAAAGACTATTTTGGGAGTATTCTTTTTTTATGCAAGTCACGTTACTTCTGGCACTTGTACTCCACGTTTCTAAAATGTTCAGAATGAAAAAAAATGCACTTGTACCTTTGTTGCTGCTAATCAGTGAATCAGGTTAATCAGTGAAATAGAAAACCGCCAAATGTATCTCTGACAGCAGGATGTGAGCCTTGTGTTGCCTCTGGAGTTTGGTACCATATTCTGTACCCTTTCTCTGACAAAGTTTTCTGCTTCTTGTGTAAAGCATATCACTTAAACGTATGTTCCCTCCGGGTGCTCCGATTTCCTCCAACATGCAGTACATGGTTTGGACACTTTCAACATCAGAACTTATGTATGCGAGTGAGTGGTACTTATGAATTACCGCGGAAGGGCTAACCAGTAGCATTTTCCTCTGATCTATTGCAACGTAATCTACTAATACATGTTGCCCAATAGCAGATCGTCCTGCAAACGTAACAAGTGTCATTCAAAGTGCAGGTTGGCCAAATTGACAGATTGTCAGATCTGAAAACTTTCCTGCTGTCTGATGGGGTAGGTAGTGGGCAGGATTACCACCTCCTCATTTTTTAGTTGATAGCGATGTGAGGAGGGCTTTCCCCCAGCTGAGCACCTGCCTGTTGCCTAAGAAAGATTTTAGGAAAGCCGGTAACTTGTTGTGGCAGTGGGTAGTGGCGCAAAACCAGACTTCATGTGTCCGGTTTTGAATGAAATTAGTAACCGGACAATTTGTCAGAAAACCGGACAGCTGGCAACCCTACGTAGATGGTGTATCAGTGTTTGGTGAAAAGGTTAATGCAGTAGATTTGTTGTCAAAGAATGAAGTATTTTGTACTGTCCTGATCAATGCTAAACCCACATGGCTCAAAGTAGACACTGGTTCAAAGTGTAATGTAATCTCAGCAGAAACATTTGCTAAAGTGAGGGCTGGTAAGCAACTTAATTTGGCCAACTGTGCGAAGCTTGTTGCTTATGGAGGTGAAGAGATTCAAACCAAAGGGTCAGTAGTGCTTTCATGCCATTCAACTGGGAACAGTTACAGCTTGCAATTTTATGTAGTCTGAAGACCTGTGCAGTCATTATTAGATCAAGAGACAGTTTGAGAATGAACCTGCTTTCTTTTACCAAAGAAGTCCATCATGTAAGCACGTGTCCCAGTTCCAGCTTTACTGATACTATTTTCTCAGAGTATGCTGATGTTTTCGATGACAAGCCAGGCAAACTTCCAGTTGTGTACTGCATGAAAGTAGACCCCGAGGTCAGTCCAGTGGTCAGACCAGCAAGAAGAGTTCCAATAGCTATGCAGGACAAAGTCATGATCCAGTTAGACAAAATGGTGCAGTGAGGTGTGATTTGTACAATCACAGAACCAAGTGAGTGGGTGTCTTCCATGGTAGCTGCTCATAAGAAAAATCCAGATGAAATCAGAATATGCATTGACCCAAGAGATTTCAACAAGGCATTAAAAAGACCTTATCAACCTATGTGTACAGTCAAGGAGAACCCTCATGCCAAATGCCACTGTTTTTTCTGTCTTAGATGCAAAGTGTTCATTTTGGCAAGTGATGCTTGATCGCAAATCTTCACTTCTGACTACATTCAGTACCCTATTTGGTAGATGCAGATTCCTCTGGATGCCTTTTGGAATATATTCTGCCAGTGAAGTCTTTCAGAGTGCAATGGAGCAAATTTTCAGGCTACCTGAGTGCAAAAATAGTTGCTGATTTACTAGTTGGAGGTAATGGTGAAACAGAGCATGACAGAAATCTCAGGAAAGTTCTGGGCAGAATGCGTGAAGTGAACTTAAAGCTCAATCCTCTGAAGTGCAAATTCAGACTAACAGAAGTTACTTATGTAGGTCATTTACTTAACAGTACAGTCTTACGACTCGATCCTTCTAAGCAAGCAGCCATTCTTGAGATGCCAGCGCCAGACAATGTCCAGGCCCTACAGCGTTTTCTTGTTATGGTTAACTATTTGGGCAAATTTATCCCTGACTTTAATGAGTTATCAGCACTTTTAAGAGAGCTTACATGCAAAAATGTTGCATGCTCATGGTTAAACCAACACCAGAAAACATTTGATAACCTCAAACGGCAAACTGCTAACCCGCCTACATTAAGATACTATGATGTCCATAAACCAGCAGTTCTTTCCTGTGATGCTTCAAACTTCGGTCTTAGTGCAGTTATTCTTCAAGAGGGCAAACTTGTTACCTATGCATCTAGAACTCTTACCCAAACTGAGATGCAGTAGCTCAAATTGAGAAGGAACCTTTGGCAATTGTGGTCGCATGTTCGAAGTTCAATGATCATATTTATGGCTGAGCAATCCAGACGGAAACTGACCATCAACCTCTAGTTACTATTTTAAAGAAGCCTATGCATACCAAGACTACAAAGAATGATGCTCAAATTGCAAAAGTATAATTTCACAATGGTCTACATGAGGGGTAAACTTCTTTATCTGGCTGATACCTTATCCAGATCGCCCAGAAATACTACGTGATGTCATGGAAGTGTGTAATTTTTCTACCATGAGACTTGATGACCTGAGAGATCATACAAAGACTGATCCAATATTGCAAAAGCTCAACCACTTCATCAATGTAGGATGGCCATTAAAGCAATCCTGTGTACCACCAGAAGTACATTCCATACAGAGATGAGGTGCTGATGGACGATGGTATCATTTTCAAAGGTCCAAACGTTGCTGTTCCTAGTTCTTTACAGCATGAATATTATTCAGATTTTACATTATGGCCACCCAGGTTCTGATTCTACCAAAAGAAGGGCGAGAGGACTAGTATTTTGGCCTTTTCTAGCAAAAGACATTGATAAAGTGCTTTCTTCTTGTTCAGTGTGC